>NC_048893.1:76678675-76802710 GCF_011077185.1 Oxyura jamaicensis | reverse complement strand
TAAAATAAAATAAAATAAAATAAAATAAAATAAAATAAAATAAAATAGCCATGTAGAAAATACTTCATTTCCAAAAAGTTTTCATCCCAGCTTTGGAGTTTTCCTAGATGCCTTAGATTCCCCCTTCTCCACAACAGCCTAATCAAGCAGTATGCTGAAAAACAAGGAAATCAGACAAGGTAATAATCCAAAGATACCAAATGCACAACATATATTGGGATGAAACAGCATTTTCCAGTGACAATGCTGCAAAGTCTCTGAACAGCTGTACTGAAAAATCAGGAACCATAGTTCCTGTTAAACAGTATACCAGTGCCTCTCCTCATACAAGAATTTGCTTAATGGGTATCACACCAGAAAAACAAGGAGGTCATTAGAAGGATTCTCAGTAGACAAAAAGGAAGGCTTGTGAACTTACCCCAAAATGCCAATCAACTATGTAGGAAGATAAATCTGACAAGGATGTTCTGAGTAGAATAATGCCCAAATGACATTACACTGTGGTTTTATCTGGTCATTGCACAGTACAATACATAAGCAGAGCAGTTCAGTGGCATAAAAGAATGTATATACAACTGACACTGTTTATGCTGTTAAAGATTAAAAAGCATGATGGTAGGCTGTCCTGCTCCAGACCACCACCTTTACCAGGGTGACTTTAAGGAGCAGAATGGGACCTTGATGGTGACTCGTCTTCAGGACTATCAAGACTGTGGCCAATGTTGCTGACCACTATTGGTTCACTGTTTCCTGTGCTCCTTCTATCAACAGGTAACATTTGTCTCCTGTATTCTGCATGCACTGTACATGTTTTGGAACTGGCACCTTGTTGATATTTTCAATTTGTATAGCATTTAAAGTGGGGACCAGGTCCACCACCGGACTCCTAACTGCTACTGCATTACAAATAGCATCAGCACCACCCCAGAAAAAATACTGATCTCTACCACATGCACTATAATCGTCAACTTTAATCCTATGGAATGGAGGGAAGGGAAAGCTTTTCCAAGTGAAGAAAGACACATTCATGTCTAGGCTAGAGTTTATAGCTATCAAGGAGCTAATCACACAACTGACACAAATCCTAGTCTAGACAAAGCTTTGTGCATTGAAAGGGGGAAAAAATACAGGGTAATAGCATGGGCAATAGCAAAGGAAGACAGCCTTGCACCCTTCTACAATGTAGGCTGAGAGCCTTTCAGCTAAGGCTAGAGAAAATTTTAATCACCCAAAGTTCACACTGTCTTAGATTGTCTTAGAAATTTACTATGCCTTATAAGCATGCAGTCTAAATTACTGGATCAAAGCCTGTCAGATACTGACCTGCTGAAAACATACCAGATATATATAAAGGATTTCTTGCCTATTTGGGTCCCAACTGATGCCATTGTTTCTTTTAGCTACTGAATAACAGTGAGAACATGATGGCCCTCAGCCATTTTCTCTAGAAGTCCTTCACAACCTCATGTACCAGGTCAACCAGTCCCTTCATTCTTCCTCTATCCAACCATTTTAACAAATCTGCACATCTTATGATGCCTCATGTGGAAAATAACAAAAAACGTGTCCACACCAGGTGGGAACAGGGTGGGAGCAGGGAGAGGAGGAGATTAAGAGCTAGGGAAGAACAACCATGCTGATAAGGCACTGCATGCCCTGCGCAATTACTGCCGAGAAGACAAAGACTCTGAAATCTTCAGCCAGCATTAAACAAGAGTCCTGAAAAAATACTTCTAACTGGCAGAGAGAATAGCAATAGGAGGCTGACCTGGTATTATGGTGAAGGGGAACAAGTAGATGAGCATCTTCAAAAAAGCAAATACTTTCCAGTGGGAAGATGTGTACTGAAGTCTTTCATTGCTGATACATGATGATCACCATGGGAAGAAGCAAGTTACATTATTCTAACTGTGCAAATACAATTCAATCTATTTGTCTCCGGGATAATTTTTTAATGCACCTTTAAGCACGGGGACTCAAACTGACAGAATGACACCAGGATTTGCATTCAGCAGGGAAGCACCTACTGGGTAGCTGCTATCTGTACTGAGGGTCACTTGAAGTAAAAACAAACAAACCACAAATCTCACTAATAGGAAGGCTGTCACTTCTGGATTCAACCACAGAAGTGAAATATAATAGGGAAAAAGAAATATTGACTTTATTCCCAGACACAAAAAGTAAATCATCTGTAGAGAGAATGACATTCTCCTCCTCCCCTTCATCCCAAACCAAATATCAGATCAATGGAAATGACTATACAGCAACTTTCACATCTTGTGATAATCCAACTTAAAAAAGGAAGGAGAGAACAAGAAAACTGAACAGCTGTATACACATTTGAGATTATACATATCCATTAAACATATGATAAAATTTATGTACAAAATATAAATATGTAGTCTCAGCAGTACCAGGAATCTCAATTCTGCCTTAAATTTCCACAGGCTATCTGGAGAAAGTGATTGTTTTCTTTATTTTCCTATACTGTGGTTATTTTGTGAAGTTAAATATATGCATAAGGTTTCAGGACTCAAATATGTTCAGTTCCCTGTTCTGTGATTAAAAGTATTTCTCATGCATCTCAGGCTGTACTCCTAAAAAATATGAAGACTCGTCAGCAATGTCCAATGGTTTTCATTTGGTTAGTTGGTTGTTTTTAAAGGATAAAAATAAATGAGAGATCACAACAACAAGTGCTGTGAAAGTAAGAGTATAAGGAAATAAGTCTTGTCTCACAAATGCAGTTTTTTGTCCCATCTGCCTGACAGTAAAACTGTCAAGAGGTCCAAAGCCAGAAACTTTTAAAAGAGAAACTCAGCTTGTGACAAAAGAGCAATAAGGAGCTCCTCTCCCCCTGACACCAGCAGGACAAAGAACACAAGCGCTATCTCCCAGGTTCACACTCAGCCCAGCTCTGAGGCATCCTGGGCTGCAGCTGATGTTACTATGTCCTCTATGATCCCTGGAAAAGCTTCTCCTCCTTCTCCTCCACTGAATGCCTAGCTCCCTGTTCTCCTCAGTCATTTCCCAGGCTCTACAAGCTTGTTCCCTAGGTCTCTCATCCTGTAATAGCATCCATCACAAATATCACTTTTATTTGTTTTTGTATTGTCTAATCCCAAGATTGAAACCATGGTCTGTAAAGCCTAGCTAGAATCCAACCATTGAGTTTTGCAAGTGTCAGCTCCTCTTTAGTTACCAAAATGAATGACCTCATACAGAAGCGAGGCTTTTTTTTAAAATATGCATTTCTAATCTAGGTACTCAAATGGGACTTTTCTAAAAGCTTTGCTACCAAGTGGCAGCTGAGAACTTGAGGGGGAAAAATATATATATATATATTTTCATGTTTGTTACCTCTCCAGTCAGAAAAGAATAGCTGTATACTCAACTCTTATAGCCTTCTGAAAAATATATTCCAGTCCTCCAGAGCTCTGGTATCTGGCAAATTTTCAGTACCGCATACTTGCTGATTATCCTGATGTGCTCCAGGATAATGTTGAAGTATAAACCCAGCTCTTTGCACAATGCGTTCACGTATTCTTTTCAAAAGGCTTCTCTCCTCCACCCAAAAATTAAAGAAGTGATTCAAGCCCCTCTGTGGCACCACCAAGTTTGTGTTGGTGCAAACAAACACAAAAGCAGTGCAAAGCAGGGAGAACAGAGATTTACAGAGAAACTTGAGATGTGCAAGAGGAGAACAAAAATTGTAGCAAACGAAAGAACTCAGTGAACATGTGTACAACAACAAGGTAACACATCAAATGGATCAGAAATCAGATAGACATTTATCACAGTGTTTCTTCTTACAGGCTGAGGGATACGTGCTTATGCCCTGAAATGCAATCTCATTATGCTAACAGTTTGGGATTAACACAGAGTATCTCAAAAGATAGCTGGTAGCCGCCACCTGTTAGGAGGGCTGGCACGTTCTTCTCTGGCATCCATGTGTTTTTACTACAGAAGAGAACCACTCATCACATCCTTGAAATTAAGTCAAGAGCAGTCCTGGAAGAGCGATGGGGGCAGTGGCCACTTATACAGGGTAAAGGTGTGCCATTCTGCAGGGTAAACACTTATAGGTGTTCTCTTTAGTTCAGGGTTGAACCATGTTAATTCCAATGTTACTGCTCATACCACGCTCTATTTATTAGCAACCAGTTTCCATTCCTATCTACGTAGCAGCCTTTGTCACATTTGACAGCACAAATGTAATTTTAAAGGAAATCAAGCACGTCAGCTTGATATTTTCTATGACTTACTTCAGAATAAAGATAGTGATCAATATCTTCATTTTAGTCATTTAAATTAAGCATTTAATATCAAGATATTAGAGACTTGAGTACAGGTAATTGGATGCTTGACTCACAGTTGAGCATTTATAAAATAACTTTATTGTTAATGAGAGTAAGGTCCTAGGATTTAAGGACACTCATAACACTGAGAACTACAGCTTAAGTCAATATTAGACTCTGAGACTGAACAAAATCCACCCTTTCTTGCTTTATATATAACTGACTGGTTAGCAATTTAAGCCAAACGTTTTCTCAAGTTTCCATGATGAGTCATAACAAACACTGGTTAGCTTCATGGCAACAAGTTTGTACACAAGTAATGGAAGGTGTTGTTTTTTTTTAAAAAAAAAAAAAAAAAAAAAAAAAAAAAAACACTGCAAAGCTGCAGTATTTATATTACGTCTCTATCTACATTTAATATCTTAATATTAACTAGAAATAGCGGAGATCCACAGACTTTATAGGACTTCAGAGAGCATACATGGACAAGCAGAACTTAGGCTTGCTTCACATATAGTTCTGTTCAGGTTCAGATATGTAATAAGTTATTAACAATTTTTAGGAAGAGTGGTAAAAATCTAATTTTAATATAAATTCAGCAGGCAAGGATCAATACAAAGCATATATATAAGCAAGACTGTAGTATTCTATTAGGAAGGTGATTAATTGCTTGGTGTTTCTTGAAGTTTTGAGGTCATTGGTAGACCAGAGTCGTGCAAATTTTGAGACACACCTCACAATTTACTTCAGCCTACTGGCATTTAAAGACTGGTTGTTAAAAATGCTACTACTCTTTCCAAGAGGCTCTAGGAAATCTATTGCATCTATTTTTTCTCCTTGCCATACGTTATCCAGGTTTGTGTCAATCTTATTTCAATCCCCTGCCCTATAGGTTTCCTTGAGAGATTACCCCTCCTTCCTCCAAGAAGAGTCTTCAGAGATTTTATTAAGCAACTGTAATATTTTGGGGAAAAAAAAAAAAAAAATACTTAGTCCAGTCCTGAGAGAGAATGCCTTCAGGTATCTCAGAAGATTTCTCAAGAGCAAATAGCTTTCCCTTAGTTTAACTATGCTGATTACTAGCATTTTTTTCCTTTTCAGTTTGGAACCTAAATCTATTGCCTCCTAAAGAGACTCCTCCAGTCAGATGTTCCCTATACAGTTTGGCTTTACACCACTCAACTTGGAACACCAAAAAAATTTTACAACTTCCTTGGAAATGCTCTTTGCTTACTATAAGAGCCAGACTTGCTCACAGGGATTTGGAGATGAACTCATCCACCCCTTCACATCTCCGTGCCATGAGATTCACTCTAAAGTGAACTTTGACAGTTTCAAAGCCCGAAAGCCAACATGAGGCTGCTTGATCAACTACAAAACTGAAGTTGCTCACACAGTGGAAACAGAAGGATATTATTTGTTATCTCAAAAGTGGAAAAGAAAGCTACAGATCCAACACATCTTTTAGGTGGTAATATGTGATATTTTATTGTTATGTATGGTACAATTATTATTTTAAATTTAGAAGTGTACTAAGATAACATCCTATCCTAAATCAAAACCAAAGTATTTTAATAACCTTTCAGTGTAGAAAAGAAGAAAAAATAATATGATGCTTATTTCCCACCTCTTTAACTTCTCAGATGGAAATTTATCTCAGGCACTATTACATAAACAAGAATTAAATGTTAAAGACACTAACTCCACCCCCTTGAGAAGTATGGAGGATATTCAGCAATGCTGTTGTGGTTTAACCCGGCTGGCAGTAAACACCACACAGCCGTTCACTCACCCTCCCCCCTCCTGCTCTGGGATGGGGGAGAGAAACGGGAAAGTGAAGCCTGTGAGTTGAGATAAAGACAGTTTATTAAGATAGAAAATAATAATAATAATAATAATATGTACAAACAAGTGATGCACAATGCAATTGCTCACCACCCGCTGACCGATGCCCAGCCCAACCCCAAGCAGCCGGCCCCCCAGCCCGGCTAGCCACCCCTATATATTGTTTAGCATGACGTCAGATGGTATGGAATACCCCTTTGGCCAGTTTGGGTCAGCTGTCCTGGGTCTGTCCCCTCCCAGCTCTTGCTGCACCCCCAGCCTGCCCGCTGGCAGGACAGAGCGAGAAGCTGAAAAGTCCTTGGCATAGTATAAGCATTGCTCTGCAGCAATTAAAACATCAGCATGTTATCAGCACTCTTCTCATCCTAATCCAAAACATAGCACCCTACCAGCTACTAGGAGGAAAAATAACTGTCCTAACTGAAACCAGGACAAATGCGCATACCAAACCCTACATTTCTAAGGAGGCTTTGAATCCTTTTTTTCATGATTTGATAGGCACATAGGGGATGCTTATCAATCATGCTGTATCTTGATCTTTGTTTTCATACACCAGTTTCATCTGTGAAAAATAATATTGTGGCCCTGGCTATGAGAAACTACAGTTTGAGTAAAAGGTGAGTGGCTAACAAAGTTAAATTCATTTTTGGGCTGATCACACAATTAAAAAATAAAATAAAATAAAATAAAATAATCTAGGGCTTTTCACCCAACTCATTTGGAACAGGAATATGCTTTTTCCTTCAAAAGCTATGTCAACATAATTAAAATAATAGCTATCCCTTATTCCAAAAACATGACACAAGCTAAAACAGGAGGAAATACAATGATGTGGCTTTAGAACACCTTATTCTTTGAAAACCTAGTCTTCTTGTGGAAACAAGCCTTCCTGAGAAAGCCACAGGGCATATGCTAGCCCAGATTTCTTCAGGACAGTTTAATTACTCATCATTTAATTAACAATGATTTGAGGAGCCATCAGAGAAATGTGTGTCCATCACTTCAAGGTAGTGTGATTCAGAGGAAGAAACATGGAAGAATAGTTGTGAGATACAAAAAAAAAATGCTTCTTTACTTTACCCATTTTGTCTTTTCTTTGATGACATTCTCTAGCCCCTAATGGTATCATATGGAAAGAGGAAAACATTCAACAACCTGTTCACATTGATAAATCTTGCTGTGCTTCTGGACTTATTGTAAACACAGCCCCATTTGACCCCTTTTCACTGAAAGAAGATGAGGCTATCAGCTCAAATTTGACTTGGCCTACCTCTTCTAGACTGAATCACAACAACCAGAGATTTCCCATTTTTAATTTTGCATCTCTTTTTCATTTTCTAAAGAGCAGGCCCCAGTATATGATGGAGTCTTACATAAAAAGACAATCTGTGTCCTAGTATCACATTGGCAATTAAAGTCCTATTAGGAGTTTTCCTACAATTAATAATAATAGGCCTCCTGTGACACTGGCTGAGATGACGTATACAATGTTATAAAGCAATAGTTGCTATCTGAAGACCTTGAATGTTGTTCCAAGTCTGCAGGAAGGATTTTGTGAAATAAACAAAGAGATGCTGATGGAAAGGGGAAGTGATTTTTACCAGGCTTTTCAAGCTATGAAGCAATCTGCAGAGCAATCAGGAGGAAATGACTGCAGACCTCATGTCAACACTAAGATTCTGTAACCAGAAATATTTGGGAAATCCTATTATTCTTTTGATTATCTCACAGAAACTATTAAAGGCATTGACATCACCAAAATGGAAAAAATAAATAAAGGGGTTTTGTGTGTGTGTGTGTTATTTTTCCTTAAATACAGTTCAGTAAAACTTTTTCTGACACCTCTTGTGACTTTTTCATGCCTGACAGATTTGAGGGAGCAATACCGACTACTTCTGCAACTTCTCTCCTCTTCAGCACTCTCTCCTCCTCTTATCCTTGATTTTCAAGACAAAGAGTTAGAAGAAATTGAAGGGAGAAAATGAAAAGAACCAACAAAAAACACAAAGTAATTGGGAATGGTGTTGGAAGGGATGAGGATTAAGATAGAAGAGAAATCAACAGAAAACATGAATCTCAATCCTATAAACAGCATTTCTTGATCTGTGATCAGATCAAATGCATCAGCATTTTTTTATACTCCAAGGTTTGAGTAGTTGCCTTAATTACCTGCTATTTAAGCTGTTTTTAAGCTTAAATTCAAATCCACGTGTCTGCCAAATAAAGTTGAAGAGGTAGGTACTAGAAAACAAAGTCAGCATATCTAGTCCCTCATTAATTAAACCTATGCTGGAATAGCTCTTAGGTCATCTCCCTTAGATGAGTGCTATTTCAGAATTAATATAGAGGATTTAACTTCACCAGCAATGGCTGTGCCGTTAACCAGAAATGAAACCTTCTCCCTTTCAAATACAGTGCTTAAATATGAAGTTACTCTGCAATAGCCAGTCTCAAATAGCCAATTGCAAATTAAGTTATGAAAATTGTCAGTGAAAACAGAGCTTATGGAGTATCTTGTTTGTTAGGAACAACACCATTTCCTAATCCTAAACCTCTGTCACTAAAAATGAAAGGCACCATTTGCTGTTTTTTTATCTTCATGTCTCTTGTTTGCTTATTTGTTTGTTTGTTTTGGCTATCTTTTTTTGTTCTTGGCACTTGTATAAAGAAGGCTTACTTTCTTTTGAAGTAGATAGTGGGAATAATCTCCTGGAACAATTCAACATACCTGAAAAATAAGGGAAAATAACCCCACTTTCTCCTTCGTAAAATATTACCTTTCCTGCTTTCTTAAATTGAATGAAAGTTAATAATAATAATAATAATGATAATGCACAGTCATGTAACTCTAATGTTACTAATCAAGTGTGAAAAATATACTTATACAGTAAAGAGTACTTAGAAATATGTTTAATTGAAATAGTACCAGTGTAGTCAGATTGCTTTGCTTCAGAAATTTAAATTGTAAAACTAATAATGTAACCATGAATCTCAGATTTAAAATAACATCATGACAATTTCCCAGTCAGCCAGATCTAGCAGCACCAAGAAGAAAACTACGAGTGTCTCCCTAACCTGTGCTATCTGGCTCTTCATGAGTTGGATTATGTGACAGAGGGACACTAGGACTACATGGGGAATTTGAGGAATTTGGGGAAAACACCTGGAAATCCACTTCTGGCTGTGCCAGCACAGCACAGCACATGCAGTCCTGGCAGCCCTCCCATGCAGCACATGCAGGCAAAACCAAGGAGAATTTGTGCAACAGTGCAAGACGTCAACACCTTGTATATTGCAATGGATGCAATGGAAGAAAAGTGAGAAAATGTGAGAAAATAGAAGGAAAGGGAGAAAGCAAGAAGCAGAGGGAGAATGAGCAAATCCCAAAAGAGTACAAAGACCAACAGGCGCAACAAGAACATTAGGGGTGCTACATGACAGAATGCTAACCAAACACTCTCTTCTTAGTGTTGCCACTGCCTCTGAAACCACATCCACTGAACTTTTTCCCCCTGGCTTGGTCAAACAAATAGCAGCAGCCAACACACACAGCTCAATCCAAGCAGCCACAGCTGAATGAGATGCATAGGGCTAGACCTATATCTGGAGAGAGTTGCCTCCCAGTTAATGCTGACTACCATAATAAATCTGTGAAAGATTAGGGAGATACTTGTGGGAATGGAGCAGAGACCAGAAATATTTTCAGAATTGGGACATTACCTAGTCATCACTTTATTTTAAAGTGGGGAAAAAAGCCTCCAGAAAGCCTGATACAGGCACTTGTTATCTCTTGTTATCTCTTGGTAAAGCACTACTTTGAGTAGCCATGCTGTCTGGGTCACATGGGACTGTGTAATCCATTTTCTAATCTGTTCTGCTAATAGTCTGTGCCTGAGATATACAACAGTGCACCTGATGCACACAGCAGTGCACATTTTAATGGAAATACTATTAACATATACAGGTAGTTCCTTGTCCTTCAAGTAGCATAAAAGTGCTAGAGACTAGCCCTGGGGGAGCAGTACTTGGAAGAAGTACTGGATGTTTTAAGAGAGGCATGTTTATGACTTATTTCTTCCACTGGACATACAGATGAAAAACAGGGAGAGATTAGAATGAAGTGCCAAGTAAAAATGAAAGAGAGCGCACATCCCCAGCTTATGTCAGCCACTCACATCAGGGGAAGCATTTCTATTCAGAGCAGCAAGTTAATTTAAGCTAACCCATTCCTTAAAATTCCAGTCAAGGAATAAGATTTACAGTTAGTCACCTCTGGTGAACATTGACACCTACCCATTAGAATGATGAGAAAACACAGTGACCTCTGTTTTCTTGGCTGTTGAGACACAGATCTTGTGTCATTTCTCTGTTTCCTGATGCTACCTGTGTCTTTCTCTCATGCATTTGCAAAGCCAGGACCTTTCTCCCACTCCTTCCACAAAAATACTACATGATCCCATGGTGGCCTGATTTTTTAATCTGACATCTGGAAGGGTTTGTCATGTGTCACCACACATGCTCCAGTGCTGCATTACAGCAAGGGAGATGTGGCATATGGTGGGTTCTCGTGTTCAAGAATCCCCCTACCTGCATGCACCTCTATGACATCCTCAGCCTGCGGCCCCACTTACTTGTGTCCTCTGATCTCAAAATAACCTCACCTACACCAAGAGGTCTGACAGACACAGGCATCAAAACAGCAGTAGTTAGATGAATCACGTTACAGCTGCATACTTGTTGCAGTCATGGTTTCCAAAAAGGGATATTGCAACTCTTTATGGTCACACTACAAAAAGCATCCTGTTTTTTAAACATTTGGTCCCTGATCCTTCAAACACAAGCCTGCTCACATACTCAAAATGAGGTATGAATATTACTATCTGCAGTAGGAGGCTTTTAATAAACTGTAATTTCACTTGAAAAACTGTAGGGTATATATTCAATGGTGTCAAATGTTTCAATGAAAAAATAAGGGGTTATTTTTGTATTCTTTTAAGTTTTAATTTAAAAAGCATATGTGATTTATTTTCCCTTAGTAAAACTATGACACTTTCCATATCGATCCTTCCTGACATGATGCACTTTCATCATTGGTAGTAGCAAGAATCTGATTTATTTGAAACAGAAGTTTAGACTTTAATTAAAAGTTTAATTTTAAACAACTAAGAGCAAAATCTTTCTGCTTTTTGTCCCATGGATTTTATCTCAGAACTTGAAAATTATAACTGATTATGAAACAATTTTAAAAGAATTCCTAAGTTTTCATAGAAATTTTCCAGTCACACTCCTGACATTATCACTAATATATTATACACAAAGGTCTGAAGCCAAATAGGATGTCCCTAAATCTCTTCTAATCTTCTTCAAATTTTGTTTTTAAAAAGTGAGTTAAAAATGTGAAAAACAAAGAGGTCTGATTTCAGATCTTTACTTCCACCTACAATTCTAGTAGTGGAGGAAGACCCGATTTCTAATGAAATCCCATGGGGCTTTGTGAATTCAAAGCCTTTCCCCTATGGAACAAGGCAGACAAATTTCCAGGATGGACAGATTTCCTAACAGCATGAGGTCATCCACAATTTAACTGTTATGGATACCAAACACTAAACATTTCTCCTCTAGCAATGGAAAAACTAATGCCATTGCCCTATTCTTATCAGAATGACTGATCCTATGAGTCATCTTTGCAATGACATGAAAATCTTGACTCTCCAGCTCTAGGACCAGTCTCTCCCTCATAGCCCCAGTGTAAAAGCCAGCAGGAGCCACTGACACATCATGACTCTCTCTCATTTATCACACCATTCCAAATTATTGCTGTATTTAAAATAAATGAAATAAGGATCTTTACAATCTGCTTGAAAATATTAGGCCAGAAGAACTAAGATATTAACCTGAAGTTTTGTGGATGAACTCAGGGATGGATTTTGAAAGGTAGGAGGAAATAGGAGGCCAGAGGGCCTACACTGTGTCACCTGGGTCATCATCAACTCTCAAATTGTGTGACAGCAGAGAAGCTGGCTGGTTGTACAGCCCCCTTCCTCACCTGATGGCTGCATCAAGCCCAGTACATAGTATACCTGAGCATCCACTTACAAAGAAAAAAAAAAAATCATTGAAGTCAAAAGCAAGCAAAATAACTTGTGTGTGTGTGTTTGTGACTGGCTTGTACAGTACTGTTTTTCTACAAGGAAGAAAATTGTTATTGTTTTCCTACTGTAATCTGTGCTTCTCAGGAAAATCTGTTACTCCCTACACTTCACTAGGGAAAGCTTTGTATTTCATGTCTCTGTGTTTTGAACTGTTTATCCCTGGATGCTTAAGGGAACTGAAAGAAAAAATTTAAAAGACCTGAAATAATTTATACAAAGAAGAGAGAAGGACAGTAGTCCTTCCATATGTATGTAGAGATATGGGTAAAATGCATCAAGGAGGCTGTAAATATCATAATTTCTGCAGTACTTACCAGTGGTTCCCACCACCCCTTAATAGAGCTGGGAAAGGAACCCTTTCTCCCCCTTACCTTGCTATGTTAATCAATGGATAAAGGTCCTTTGGATAGTGTGGTCTGAAGGGGGAAAAACATTTCTCCATGACAAGAAAACGTTTCTTCCATACTGGCATGAACAGGATGTTTCAAAATAAAATGGGAGAAAATAATTCAGGTCTGTATATGAAAACTAAATCAGGATCCTGCCAAGATTATTAGAAAGGTAATTTTAAGAGGCTTCTGGTAAACCCAAGATTTAGCAATAGTCTGAGTTTGTTCATTTCTGTTGCAGTAGGAGAAAAATAACACTTTAATCATCAAGTATGATTTTAAGTGCAGATAATAAATACTTGGTGCAAAATATTTTGGCCTACTACCCCATGTAAATACAAGGTTTTAAAATAGTAATCATTCTCATGTAACTCTACAATACTCATGAATTTCCAGTAGTGTTTTCTATTCTTCAGGAATTCTATTGACTACTGTCTCATTCCAATAGTCAGAGAAGCTCAGATTATGTTCAAAGAGACACGTCTACCAGATCATCCGACTCTCAAAGACTGAAAGATGAATACTGTCTCCTTACCCTTCATATGGAAAGAAAGAAAGCCACATGAACACGAACTTTAACTATTTTCACTCCATATTCTTGAGAATACTAAAAATGCTTAATTCAGTTTCACATGTTGATAAATAAATTCCCTGGATGAATGGGGAGAGTTTAGCTTTAAATCAGTATAAACTCACAGGAGGCTTTGATCTATCAGGTCCATTTCTGCCTTTGATAAAAAGGCTACCACCCATGAATTTTAAAGGATGCACACAGTGTAAGCCTGTAAATCTTAGTACTATTATGGTTTTTCTTAATCCAATTTCTTTATTATTATTATTATTATTATTATTATTTTTAATAATATCATGTTTGTTTGCTTGTTTTAAATCAATTTTTATCCTTAACTTTAGAAAGGTAAGGGAAGTCACATTACTGACATTGACATAGATTCTTATGGCAAGGTTAAAAATAAATAAAACCATCAAGAAAATCAGTCAGAGCTCAAGAAAGTGACAATACTTTCACTCAGTCCTCTGCTCAGCTGACAGTTACCCCAAGAGTTTTAGTCATGTGCCCACATTTATTACTTCCAGCCTTGCTGGACCTGTATTGCTGTGGCTAGCCTCCATCCCTCTGGTTCCCTTTGCCGACTAAAATAACAGACCAAAACACTTTGGGCAGAGTTTGCGTGGAGCTAAGCACCATTCGCCCTGCTCCCAGGAGTCCAGCCCGTGAGCTGCTACTGGCCCATTGCATCAGAGGCCCCAAATCAAGAGCAGCAGAATGGTCCCTTTCTGCTCCTACAAGCAGTGCAGCACTGATAGATGCCTCTTGGTCTGGCTCTGCTTGTGCTCTCATGATCATCTTTGAATTTTTCCTAGCTCTGTACTTTTCTGCCTTGCTTCCTAGTGGAAACATATCAATATTTTGCAACCTGCTCTGGGAAGCAGCTGCCCAATTCAATGTCTCCTCTAGTGCATCAGCTCTGGAATGTACTCTATCCTATCATTTATTTTGGCAACAACTCCAACATGCTTTTATTTGCATTTCAGTAACTCTTTTCTGTGCTTTCTGTTCTGCCTGGGTTTTCTTTTGACTCTCAGTAACTGCTGAATTTCTAATCACGTCCTATTTAAGGTATGAAGCCTCAGTTTTCATTCCTAAAAGATTCAGACGCTGTGCTGAACATCCTTTTAAAACCGATAGGAACATCCTCACTGAGATGCAAGTTACAAGCTTTGTCTAACAACCGGGGTGAACTGAGGGTAGGCACGCAACCAGGCACCAGGCTCAGCTGCAGATTAGCAACACCCCACCTGGTTTTTCCAAACCGTGCTCTTCCAGCTCTGCACAGCCGCCACGAAAGCGATTCAGCTTTGCCGTGAGCTCACACCGCCACCCACCTAAACCAGGCTGAGGCACCGAGGGCAAACCAAACCCACATCGGAGCCGGCAGAGCACCGTCCTGCACGCCCCCACCCCTTTTTTCGCTCGCAGCATGCCAGCAGGGACTACCCAGGGACTACGGGGGCAGCCGGGGAGGTCCCGCAGCTGCGTGACAGCCCCCTGGTGCCACCTCCAGCCCTCCGAGCATCCCCGACGGGCGCCCCGAGGCGGGGGGACGAGGCAGGTGCGGAGGGAGGGCACCGGGAGAAGTCATTGGGCGGGGGGAGGAGAAAGGGCCGGGCTACCGGGGCCAGGCTGCCGAGGGAGGAGAGCCCCGGGGAGAGGCGGATTTAAGGAGTGGCGCTGCGGGAAGGTGGCCTTGCTGCTCCCAGACCGGCCTCCTCACGCACGCTGTCCCGTCGCCCGCCAGCAGGATGCCCGTCAAAGGAGGCACCAAATGCATCAAGTACTTGCTCTTTGGCTTCAACTTCATTTTCTGGGTAAGGGAGCCGCAGGGGGACGGGGCGGAGGGGCTGTCCGGGACCCCTTGCCCTCTCCCTCGGGATCTGGGGGGCTGAGGGACCTGCTGCAGCCTTAACGCGCCGTGCAGTCGACAAGGGAGCTTGGGGTAGGGTTCGTAGTCAGGTCGTTGCGTTTTTTATATATGATTTATACTATTTTGTTTGTTTAGTTGTTCTAGAACCACTGTGTATCCTGCCTGTTAATTCTGTGTGTTGGGGGGTGCTAGATGTAAAGGCAGCTTTTGTTTGTTTGTTGTTTGTTTGTTTTCTTACCATGCTTGTGTGGAAACTCTCACTGCCAGTTGTACTTCTGGAGACTGTTTTGGTGTGCGGGCTGTTACAGGGTGGGGAACTAATTCCTTGCAAACTAGCGCTTGGAGTTGTTGTTTTGTGCATGAACTTGTCTTGTGGGAACCCTCAGCTAAATCTGCGCCGTCTGCATCAAGTTTCTCAAAAAGGCAACGCCTCTTTAAGAAAATCCTGAGACTGTTTAATCTGTAGGAGCACGCCACCGCGAGTGGAATTCATGTCTTCAGTGCAGTTTCTAGTGCAACTGTTTCTTTTCTGCCAGGTGCGATCAGGAAGTGTGGCATAACTCAGAAGTTATGACTGCTTCTCAAGAAGTTGAAGCATGGATGTCTGAATTTAATGTTGTTTGCCTTTAATGTTCTTTCTCCTTGTAAGAGAGAAGTCAGTGGAGACTAATGTGAGACTAATGCTGCTGCTTCTCCAAGTGGCTGCTTGCATCAGTAGGCAGTAAATGTAAACAGCTGGTGTCTGCTGTGGATATGGATGCTTGTAAACCAGTTGTAGTAGTCTTTGGCTCTGAGGGCTCACTGTAGGTATTTGTACCCCACTAAAACAGCCTGTGGAGGGGTGTTCAAATACAATATTAATTTATATTAATATAAATAATATAAATTTATATATTAATTTATATAAATTAATATTAATTAAACCAGCATCCTTAAATGCCATAGTTGGTCTGGGTATGGAAGTGTGTTAGGAGTTAAGTTCTGCAAGTTTTTACTTTGCTTGGTGTGTTTGGGGAAGACCTCAGGAATGTTCTGTGTAATAACCTGTATGTGACTCCAAATCCCTCACAAGCTTGAACTGACCTCTTGATGAAAAGCTTATAAAATAACAGCAAGAAAAAATGCTGGTTAAAAATTTGCCAGGGTCCCACTTCAGTTACTTCAGAACTATAAATGCACTGTGCTTAGTTAAAGACATCTTGCCAGCCACCTCACGATCAGGGAACCGGATACAGCAAACTTGATGCTTTTGGTTTTTATTTTATTTTTTTTCTGGAGGCTGTAGATTGGCATATGTGATGCCTCTGGAATAGGCAGAGGAGAACATTCTATTAAAACAAAGTCATTGTACAGCTGGAGATAATGTGACACTGCAGAAGAAAGAGAATGGCTATTGTAAGGGGAAGGAAGAAGCAAAGTAGCTTTGAAGCCTTCAAAAGCCTGAACCTATGTAGGAGGAGGAGTGAGTGCTCGTTAGTGTTAGTTTACTTCTTTATCTCCCAGAATAAGGGTTCTTGGGGGATCTAAGCAGTCCTGGACTAAGATTCTGGCAGGTATAAAGCTCCTGCCTGAGCAGAGGCAGGGATGAGATGAGGGCAGGTGCAAAGAGGAGGTCTCTTGCAGTGGAGAGAACCAGCAGAGTTCCCTTGCAGGAACCACGTGGTAGTCAATATGTCCTTACCTAAACTGGAGAAGTATGTGAGGCAACACTTTGGTGCTAGGCTAGCATTCAGGACAATAAAGATGAGCACATGCTGGCATAGCTGGAGGACTTGAAGAGGCCATGTGACAAAGCAGTATGTGACATTCACTGCAGGCAGATATCAACTAATGTGTACAGGAGCAGGAAGCAGCCCAGGATTATAATTGGTGGGCTCAGAGGCAAGCATTGTCACAGGGATGAAATCCTGGAAGAAAAGGGTTTACAGTAGCTTCATGAAAAGCTACTGTGTGTGGCTCTGGTCTTCTGTACTTTGAAAGGAACACAGTGGAAGCTTGGTAATGCTTGGGACCAAAGAGGAGGGTTTCTGCTGTCAGAAAGCATTAAGTGAATTAAGGTTCTTCAACCTGAAAAGAGTGGAGGGAGGTGGGATAAATGATACATGCTAGAGATGTGTTGGTTCACAACTGGCTGAGCACTGGGTAGGACATAGCTGTATTGAAAGAGACAGTGAACAAGAGCTAAGGGGTTCAGAGTCTGAAAAGAGGAAGCTTCAGGGGAAGAGATGTACCTGTCTGCACAGTAGGTGCTACTTTGTATATAGCAGGTGTTGTGTACTAGTGGTTCAAGCCTTCAGTTCATTTTTCATCTCCAAAGGTACTGTCTGCATTTTTGCATAGCCTGTGAATGTTTGACATGTAAATTGGGAGGTTAGTCCTGGGAAATACCACTGCATGCTCTGCCTTGTTTCGATACCCTCCCCAAAGAGGCTATCCACAGGATGCTGAGCTAGGTTATAAGCATAATAAGATTGATACCTTTCCTTTTTACTTTTCTTGCTTTTGTTATGGCTGGTGTGCTTGAATGCTGTTATTCTGTCATAACGTTATCTGTGCTGGCTGTGGCATCTTTGGTCCTGTGTGTAATCAAAGCCACACTAGTTCAGGTCTTCTGAAAGTTTGGGGTTTGAGTTGGGATGGGGAAGGGAGTTGTGCGGTCTCATATAAAGACCTAATGTAAAGATTTTCTGCCATGACAACTTGAGTTGGGCAAGAAAACAATGGAAATGATGTGCCTTAAACTGAATGGTGCAGTTTTCTCACTGAAGCTGGTTTTGAATAACCTTGGTGTGAGCATGTGCTTGATTACCTTGAGTTGTGTAATGAGTTAGCACTTCCAGCTGAGCTCACTGGGTTTACTCAGGCTTGGTGACAAAGTCTCCTCCTAACAAAACTGGAGGCTGTTCCAAGCAGCTTTGTGTTGTGTGAGCTCCAGATATGGCTGTGTATACCAACCATGTGCCTCTGTCTCCTTCTGCTAACTTGCTTCTGATTATTAAAATTCAGGACTTGCATCATTAAACTTAATGCCAGTTTTCTCTAGTGAATTTTCTGGAATACAAAGAAGTCTGCTGTTAATGTTTACAACTTAATGTATTATAACCAAGGAAGTGCTGTAGTGTATGGTCAGAGTTCATGTTGAGTCTTTGCAAGGAATTACCTTCTTACGCCTTTACGTTATCAGGCAACTGTCCTGTCCAGGCTCTACAATCTGAGCCCTTCAGAGTGTGTTTTGTCTTTTATAAACAAGCGTATCTGTCTACGGGAGTTCCTGCTAAAGCACGATTAGTTAGATCAGGCCTGGAGGTCTTTTCTTTTAACTTGAAGATGTGTGACTTTGTTCTGGTATATAATCTCAGCTATTTATATTGCACCTGGAACAGCCAGTTTGATGCTCTGATTTCCTCAGAGGATATTCTCCAAGTGGAGAAGGCAACTTGCTGACTGGACAGAAATATACACATACACATGTTTGTGTGCATATATAGACACATACAAAAGCAACAGAAATTTGTTTTGCGTTCTGTAATCAACTGATTAGTTGCTGACTGCAGTGCATGAACCAAATGCTGCTTTGGTTCAGCTTAAAGGATTTTAATTCAGGCAAAATTCCTGTGAAGTCAGGAATGGAGCTAAAGGATGTTGCATTCAGAAGCCAGCTACTTGTATTTGTAGTTCTAGCAGTCCCAGCTCCTATTTGCAATTTAAATTGTGAGTACAGTAGACTTCCTTCTGAACAGGAACTTGTATGAAATGGGCCTTGGTCTTGGCTGTGGCTCAGGAATCCTGTAATGCTGTTCCTGCTGTACTGGATTGCCATTTTATTGCAATAAATGTTGTGACATTAACTTAGCCCACAGCATCCTTGAGACCAGCTTAAGCAGAAAGAAAATACTTCCTTTCCAACCTATCCCCTCCCCCATCAAAGTTTTGAAATAGCTGCAGATTCTTAGATAACTGTTAGCACTCATTGCATGTCTGTTGGGAAAGTTTGGGTGATTTTCAGAAATTTGAAAGTGTTTTCTTGTGGATAACACCAACGTTGTAATTATGGGTTTAGAGTAATGTACCTAATCTGTTTTTACCATTTGTGCATCTCCATTTAGACAGCACCAGCAGGTAACAGGACAGAAACAAACACTTCATTACTCCTTGTAATGCCTTCTAATGCTCTCAATTTCTCTGCATATGTGTTCTGCAAAAGTTCTGCTCCTGGTCCTGTTCATATGCTCTCTTCCACGGTGAGGAAAGTTGTCTTCTATGCAGAGGAAGATCTGAATCAATTTTTAGCTGTCTTTCTCTCATGTAAAGAGATGGCTTTTTCAGTGTACTCCTGGCATACTCTGGGTAAAGCCTACATAACAAATAGTCATGTAGAGGCCTGACATACCTTTTTACTTCAAGAAAACCTTTAGTCTTCTGTGATATGTAGTGCTGAGCTGACAACACTGAGAACAGCCTTGATTTTTTGACTGTTATATTTCCACATGCAGGTTTACCTTCCGCTAGAGGTAGCGCCATGAACTTGATGCAAATTGTCTATAGGCTTGGCCATTGTGCTAACATAGAAACTAGAGTTTTCTATAAAAAATTCTTTTTTTTTTTATGGGCTTCGATCCATACCTCAAGATTTCCTGCAGAATTACATTTCTTCCCTGTCCCTGCATCTATGCTGCGGATATAGAGGAAGAGGTGATATAACTGGGGGGGGGGGGGGGTACTTCCTATTGGTTCTCAAGTCTAGGCTTTAATAGCCAGCTGTCAGGACTTGCTAACTGCTTGGATCTTGAGCCCCTTGAGAGCAGGTTCTGTGTGTGGAAAGGTGATCTGCTGTGAGGTTTTCTGCAGCATGTGGGTGACTGAGGGGATCACGCTTTTTCAAGGTGACAAGTTTAGAAGGGACTGAACAAAACGGCCCTTGAAAAAGAATGGTTAAATCTAAAACAAGCTTTCCAGCTTCCCAAAGTAGGGTCATTGTGCGCTGACACTACTATATCATGGGATACGTTAATAAAATTAGAAATTTCTAGCCTGAACAGCTCATGTGGTAACTTTTAATGTGTTTTTACACCAATATCATAAAACCTAGTGACTCCCTGTGAACGCTTTCTGCTAGGAGACTATCTGTGAAAGCTCAGATGGTTTTGCAAAGAAGTTCTGACAGAAATTGCTTGATAGTTCCCCCAGTGACTTGGCACCGCAAATTGATGCGGAAGCTAACCAAAGTATGGTGGAAAGAAGGCAGAAAATCCTGTATAGCTTCTACCTCCAGAATAGATTGGCTGTTTCTCATTTTAATTATAGAATGACTGTCTTCTGCTGTGGTACAGATCCTTTGTCAGCTATCTTTTGGAAGACTTATTGTTGAAGATAAATACCATGACATACTCTTAAATAAGCAAGCCCTTAGCAGTGGGAAGGGCTGACTTGGAAGGTGCTTGTAAGTAAGTGTAAGACTGCATGGGTGGGAGAAATCCTGCACACAGAAGATCTGCTAGAAGAAGTGCAGGGCTATATTTGAAAAAATTGAAAAGGCGACTTTTTTCCTGTTGCAGCAGCCAAAGGGATGCATTCAGGAGCAGAGCATTTGAAGCAATGGAGATGTGTTTGCATGTGATGCCAAAAATGACAAGACCACCTCTCCATAGGACTAGAGGAGTAATAACCAGGGATTTTTATCCTTCTTTAGCATGTCCTTTGTGGCTGTAAAACATACATCAGTCAAGGAGAAAGCTGGGAGCTCTAAGATGCTTAGTAGTGGTTATGGAAAAACAAGGGGAGCATAGCTAGCTTGAGCAGGGATGTCTGTATTATACTTGTGCCAGGAAATGCTATTACAGGAGTATTGCTGCCAGAAATTTTGTTCCAATACATTAAGTGAATAGTATCCCTTCAACTACAAATTTTGGTCAGACTGGTAAAAGCTGTCTCCTGAGTTCCCTTGACAATACTTGTTACTACAAAATCTTTCCAATGTATTTCATAAGCACAGAAAAAGTTGTTTTTAGTTTTGTAGGTCTTATGCATATACAGAGTGGCTAACTTCAGGAAGAGACAGTTTTATTCTTTGTTAAATTTGTTTCAGTACAGGGTATTTCTACTTCGAAATATCCGGTATTACTCAACTCCTATCACAATGCAGAACGCTCATCTGTTAAATTGGGAAAACACTTGGAATGAAAAAACCTCTGGAGCAGATCTGCTGCTGCCACCAGTGGCTCTGCTTCCAAGCAACCTGGGCAGGGAGCTTGAACCCCTTTATCAGGGAGGAAAAACACAGCTACTAAAAGTATCATGCCACTGCTATTGGAAGCTGCTGAAGTAGTGTCAAGGAACAGAAATGCTGCTCATGTGCCTGCTAGTGAGCTGGAGCAACCTGAGCTGCTGCTTCTGCCCGCAAGGAGTACAATGGGGCTGATCTTGTCTCTTCCTCTGAGACCCAGTTAGTTCCCAGAAATCTCATTACTTGGATGTTTTGTTGAAAATGTGAAGTCTTGAATTACTTTATTACCTTCAGCTTTGAAATTTCCATTTTTAGGTCAGTGGTCATTGCAGGTAGGAAGAACACAAACATTAAACACAAGTCTGCTTTCCTCAAGATACAAGCAAAATGTCACTTTTCTGTTCTGTAAGAGGGAGCTGAATTTTTAGGGTACTGTGAAGAGAAGGATTGCTTTAAAAAAAAAAATAGGAGTGCTATTGAGTAGCTTGCTAACATCAAGCATTCTTATTATTAAGTTATCCAATCATAAGTCCCTTGCTTCTCTGTGATCATACTGTTTTGTTTTGTTTTTCCCACAGGATGGCCACATTCCAAAGGAGAAAACACCACGATGAACTTTATGGTGGTTGGGTGGGTGTGTGCATGTTAAGGTTGTACTTTGAAAGGAGCCATATCAAGTATGCCAGGTCTTCCTAATGTTAACCAATTAGTTTGTTTATCTGAAAGATCATTAACACAACTTTCTGCTTTGCTTGGACTTGTAAGATTATCTACACAGCATACTGTTTCTTAATTTTATCACAGTTTGCATAGTCTGGTCTCTAAAGATCTGCTGGGGTGCAAACTCTGGCTTTAGTTGTACAAAACTTTGCTGTGCTCTACACCATTTGCAGCACAGCTCTTCAGCTCCCTGACTGAACACAGGCTTGTCAAACAGTAGAAATATCTAGCTGCATGCAACCAAGCATGCTTAGGCTCTTGGGTCTGAAATTCAGGAGTTCTTAAAGCGAGAAGAAGCTGCAGGTTTCTTCTGATGCTCCAGATGCCTATAAAAGCTGAAGGCTTTTACATGACCACAGAAAGTAGGGCTTTAGCAAAGTATTAAATACTAGGTGGTTTGAAGGTAAGTTAGAAGTACATGAGATGTGTTTTCCATCACCAAGCCCTCCTGGTGTTTGAAGTAAAGTAGTGAAGTGAGATGAGATTGTAAAGGCCTTTTTTCCAGGTGATGCTGTAGCAGCAAGCTTTAGCTGGAGCAGCAACTCCTCTCCCTGCTGGTCCCCTTCTTGTACCTCTCCCTTCCCCTGAGGCAGTGCTACGGCATGATAAATTGAGATAGTACACTGTTACAACATACTGGGTATTACATCAAGGTTCTTCAGCATAACTTAAATTATTTTGTCAGCATATTTCTAACAAGGGAGGCTCTGGATTTGTGCAGGCTTTGTTCTTGCTGTGTGCTTTGTGAGTAAGCCCTGTGCCTATGCATACATGACACTAACAGTGTCCTTTGCATAGGTCTGGAAGCCTCCATTTATGTTTGGCTATTTATGCATTATGTATCACTTCATCTCTTTCCCAGCTTCAACCCTGCAGCTCCTCTTTGGGGCTGGCTTGGCACGCAGGTACCTGCTGTACAAGTAGCACTGGTTTTTCCTGCAGGGTTGGCTTCCTCTGTGAGTTGACCCTCTCACTTTTCCTTGCTAATACCTAAACCCTTGAAGACTTCAGTTAGGGTACTTCCTGCTGAGAAGCTACAAGGGGGCATCTTCCCTTAAACCCTTGCTTAACTTGATCCTTTGTCTTGTATTGATCTTCCAAGATTTTTGGAGAGCAAGTTTAGGAGGTTAAAAAAGATATCTATAGGCAGCAAAGGTGTGCCAGCCTTCAGTAAATATAAGTATTCCTGCAGTATGCAGAAAGGACTCTTGCTCTCCCTTTGGGGAGACCACAGGGCCAGGGGTTAGGTGTGGTGTCTAAGTGTTCACATAATTCTTATCTGGGAATTCTTTAAATATTCTTGCAGAAAACTAACATTTTAAAGTAAACACTTCCCAGTTTCTTGGAGATAAATAATGTTGTTGACTTCTGGAAGGGACTCCTTAAAGATAAGGCTCTTCATGCATGATTAGCCCAATGGAAGTTCTGGACTTGCTAAGCTTCAAGTTTCTGCTTTTTGTAAAATTATATTGTTGCTATATGCATGATAATTGTCTTGAACTTTTCTTCTGTTAGTTAAATGGTCTTCAAATGAAAGAAGCAAGAGGTGAAAAACTGTCTAATTTTCTAGTTTGTCCTGTTCTGTTTTTTTTTTTTTTTGCACACAAGAAAACCTTAGGTTGCTTTCTTAGAGCATGTAAGATCAGGCTTCATGGTCTTTTCAAAGCAAACTGCCAGCATTTGCCAGAGGAGTGCAATTCCCTATTTCTTGCAACATTTCTATGATGCCTTCAGCCAGGTGTTTCATCCAGAAGCTACTTTATAAATAAGCTTGCCACAAACACAAGCACTTATGTCAAAAGGAACCTGGAGGCACACAACCAAAGACAATATATTAAAAGCTAAATATTATCTAAAACTTAATTGTATTGTTCTGGATCACCACACAGCAATGTTGCTATTTTAGCAGCCTTTATTTTCTGCTTCTCATCAGTGTTGTTATTTAACATATTAGTTTGCCCCTACTTTGCAAGCGAGAATGTTCTTTCCAAACTCAGTTCTGCAGTATACTGAACTCTCATCAGGCTGTTTAATGTGCTAAAACTTTTAGCTGGTCTTATAAATCACAAGGTGTTTTTTCTTGCATTATACCTGTCCTTTGTAGTGAGGATATAAGATCAATAAGCCACACAGTGTTTTTAGTCATACAGTCACCCACAACAAAACCATTGGTGGAGAAAGCAGTGGAAAATCTGACACTTGGCAGTTCTGTAAACCTAGAGGACTTTCAGTTACAAACAAGCATGGCATTGTTCTCCGGTGTTATAGTTTAATATGTCAGCAGATCTGTCAACAAGATGCCTCATGTCAGGAATTGACTTTATTCTTGTTTTGGTATACCTATCTTTATGCTAGTTTTCTGTCACTAGCTTGTTAAATAACAGAGCTGCATCCTGTGATTACTTCTGATGCTGCTGTTAGTGCAGGGGTGAATATATTAATTGGTATTATTTAACAGGGTTTATTTGTTCTTACAGCTTGCAGGAACAGCAGTTCTTGCAATTGGATTATGGCTTCGGTTTGATTCACAGACCAAAAGCATCTTTGAACTGGAATCCAACAACACAACGTTTTATACAGGTAAGGTATGAGATGAGAACTCAGTGGGATAGGTTACTCTTTTGTTCCTGCTACTTATAAGCCTTTCTTCAAGTCTGCAGACAAAATAGTCCTTAACAGCCTCAGTCAGGCTGAGAACAGCTCCCTTTGGCTGCTGCTCTGAGCTCTAGTGCTAAGAGCAGTAGCAGTGTCTCTTGGGCTGGCTGCCTCTGTAAGTGTTGTTAGTGGGCACCAGGGATTCCTGGTAAACACGGGGAATGTATCTTCCTGATGCTTTGTGCAGATGTGAGTCAGCAAAATTTCACTCTAAAATAAAATTAGTGACATGAATAACTATTTTTTTTCCTATGAATTGACTAACTTAAACTACCCAAAACCACAGCTGTATCCCTTCATTTCTCAAAAGGAACATACTGTTGTCAAACTCTTCACAGAATCACAGAATTTTCTAGGTTGGAAGAGACCTCAAGATCATCAAGTCCAACCTCTGACCTAACACTAACAGTCCCCACTAAACCATATCCCTAAGCCCTACATCTAAACGTCTTTTAAAGACCTCCAGGGATGGTGACTCCACCACTTCCCTGGGCAGCCCGTTCCAGTGTCTAACAACCCTTTCGGTAAAGAAGTTCTTCCTAACATCCAACCTAAAACTCCCCTGGCGCAACTTAAGCCCATTCCCCCTCGTCCTGTCACCAGGCACGTGGGAGAACAGACCAACCCCCACCTCGCTACAGCCTCCCTTGAGGTACCTGTAGAGAGCGATAAGGTCACCCCTGAGCCTCCTTTTCTCCAGGCTGAACAAGCCCAGCTCCCTCAGCCGCTCCTCGTAAGACTTGTTCTCCAGGCCCCTCACCAACTTTGTAGCCCTTCTCTGGACTCGCTCGAGCACCTCAATGTCCTTCTTGTAGCGAGGGGCCCAAAACTGAACACAGTACTCAAGGTGTGGCCTTACATTATAATGTATGCTAATTTATATTCAAAAGGATGTCCAATATTTTAGTCTATATGAGCAACTATTACAGTCAACCTAGATCACTGTAGCTTTACATAGGCCAGGTAGAAGTTACTCCTCAATATTTTCAGGTCTTAAAAGATCTTAGTCAAGGCTTTTCACAAGCTTGGATAGCTTGATTGCCAACTAGGTGATAGAGATGCATGGTTTTGGTTTGTTACTCTAATGTCTTAAAATCTGACTTGCTTAGGAACTCTTAACTGAAAGATTTTGATCTCTACTCCCACTGTTGGGCTTGGACAGAGGAACACATTCCTCTGGTTATCATCAGTGGAGGGCTCAAACTTTTGAAACAATAGCTGAGCTTGAAGACTTCCAACACTTGGGAACAGAGAAAAATAAAATCTTTACCTTTCTCACACACCTGCCACCTTATACTTGGGTGCTCATTATACATATATTTCATGTCACTGTAGCACGTGGACTTGCTGTCCTGTGTTGTGTCATTAAGTAGCCATCCCCAGCATGGTTAGGTCGGTCTTTCTGTTGCCAAGTAAGCTTTCTTGTGGTGAGTTACTTGAGCTGTTCCAGCATCCAAACAAATGTCTAAGGAGTCAGTAGAAAGAGTATAAGTCATCCTGATAGGTGCAACTTATACTGTCCTTTTTTGGATACCAGAGTAGCCAGTGCCTACTAAGCATACTGTTTGGAATCAGAGTAAATGCTTTTTTAGGGGCCGTAGTTGGGAATATCAGGATACTTTTACATCATCATGAAGTCCCTGCAGTCCCCAAGCATGCAGATCGCTCATTTATAAGAAAGGTTGTATTTAGCTGTTGATATGCTGACATGGTAGTAAGCTGGGTTGTTCTTGCAGCTGCCAAGGAGGTTTCCAGATGCTTTTAGTGGGACCTTGGGAAGGGAACAAATATAAACTTAGCAGTTGAACTGAATATTTAACAAGTCTAACTTTGAGTAGTCTAAAACAACTCTTTCACCTCAAAAAATGTATGAAAGTTTTATGATGTGATATTTAAGCCACTGACTGCATGCAGCAAAATAGTGAAACAAAACTACTTAAACTCTAAGTTAAACTGAGTTCTTAAAAAATGTAATAAGAATTATTGGTTTGTTTTATGGGACTCATTATTAGCTGCTGTTTTCAATGTCATGTTAAAAGACTCCATCAATTACCTCTAAAGTGATCTATACTACTGAAAATAAACTTTTAAATAAGAGGTTCTGGTAGACTTTTTTCTTCCCATGATGGAAAAAGTTTCAACTGGGGTAAAGAAATTAATGCCGGAATTTCCTGCTGATAAGAAATGTCAGGAATATTCAGCTATATATGCTTAGTTAAGTAGATATTTATTTTGGCAGTTAACATTTGTTAGTGTGTATCTAGAAAATAGAACTTGGAAATGCTTAAGTATAACTTCCTTTAAGTAACATTGATTGGGTCTCTAGTAATACAGTATTATGTGTACTAATTTATATTCAAAAGGAATGCTCTGTGCTGATACTTTTCATATTGTGTTTCACCACTCCAATGATACTTACCTGCCATCCTTTGTGACTTGTTTCCTGGCTACCTCTTGCTGCATTTAATGGCTGAGCATCTATAATTCATTCCTAAGCTGGTAGTTCCCAAGATTAGGGGAAGATGTTTTGGCATAAGGGAGTCCTTTAGCCTAGAAACATTTGCCCTCTGTGCTCCAACACATTTCTTGCATGACTTCTGGGCAAAACGGTCTTCAAACTTAACCACTTGGTTTAAAGAAGTATATGCTTTCATAAAGGCAGAAGATGCTGAATTACTTGTAGTTAGAGGCTGTTGGATTGGGTAGTTGTAGGCTTTTACCACTGTGGCTGCCAAAATAATTCAGTGTTTTCTGATGGAAAAGCAGGGTAGGAAAGCATTTAAAGTCTTATGGCAGATCATTGTGATGCCTTGTGATACCTGTCCTCCTGGAGCTGGTAGATATCAAGAATTCTCAGATACTGATTAAAATCACTAGTTTCAACTAACTGCAGCATACTCTTAATCTGAAAATAAGTGTGTAATTCTGGTTTTGAGCCAGTTTTTAAATGTGTATTTATGGTTTGGCTCAAATAATATTATCTTGCCCATTTTCTAAAACTTATGAAACTGTAACTGTGGTGCACGTCAACTGTCATAAGCTGAAGCTTTTATTTATCAATAGTTTCCCCACAGGTTTTGAGATGCTTGCTTTGAAAATTAAGCACAGCTGTCTTTTGCTTGGAACACCTCAGTAAAGAAACTTAGCATCTAGTTTTTGCCAAGGTTTATTTGTGGAGCAACTGATCTTACACCTTGCTGCTGAGGACTCAGCTAGCTTGTATACCCATTTCTTTGTCTTTTCTCCTCCCAGGAGTTTACATCTTAATTGGAGCTGGTGCACTGATGATGCTGGTTGGCTTCTTGGGATGCTGTGGTGCATTGCAGGAATCACAGTGTATGCTTGGCCTGGTAAGTGCAAGTGTTTAAACAAAAGTGTTAAAATTTAAGTGTGAAAAGAAAAGAGCAGCCAACTTCACGGTTGGCTGTGCAGTTAAAGGGAACAGATACTAATTGGTTGGGTTCCATAATGGTTTAACTTATGGTCACCTACATAATGCTAAAATACGAAATAAAGACACAGTTCCCATTTCTGGTACGAAATCCAAATATGTATGTTACATTTGAGAGCAGAATGACTTTAGTGTCTAAATCTCAATAACTCAAAGTATGAAGACTGGGAAGATGTGTGAATGCAGAATAAAGATCTTGGTAAGACTAGTGCTATTTATTAAACAGTTTGTCTTGAATTCTGAATGCTGTCTTTAAATCTCTGAGAGAAGAACTGGGGTATTTGACCCTTGAAACAACAAGCCTCTACTGTTTGTAATCACTGCATGGGCTTTTCAAATTGACAAGTGCTCTTCAAGTCAGTTATTGAAAAGCAACCCTATTGTTTTTGGTCTGGAGGGGCCAGTGGCTTATTAGGTTCAGGCACATCTGTACCTCTGGTGGAGCTACTCATCCAAATAACCAGAAGACTTTGTTAATAAAGGACTACTATAGCTGGTGAAAGAACAATTCCCTTTATGTGTCATGCAAGAAGCTTTATATTTCTTGCAAAATTATGCCTCTAGCCCTTTGTTTTAGTTCTGAATCTCTCTTTAAAGAGCCTTTAAATGGTTGGGGTGTTTTGGACCTGGTAGTCAATTAAACACAGAGATGATGCTTTTATTTCTGTTTTTATAGGAGACAACAAAAGTGACCATTAGTTCTCAGGGAGCTGGCATGCTAGGTATTAAGTCATGAATACTAAAGCAATAAGGGTGACAAACTGCAGAAAAGAACTTGTGTTAACTGTTGATGTGTCTGGGTGACCTGTGCAACTTCAAAGTCTGAGCTAAGAGATGATTGGATTTAATTAACACTAATCAAAAAGCAGGATTTCTGCTTGGGAAACATTGCCAGGCTTTCTGACGCTGCCAGGAGGAAGTACTGACTAATTGCAATATTCCCTGTTTTTACCAGTGTTTCAAACCTTCAACTGAAAACTGGTTGAGTGACAGTTCCCACAAGGCTTAACACTAGGGACCAGACAAGTTTGCAAGTGTGTGTGTCTGCTGTTTTGTGGTGTGATGGCCTTGACTAATGACATGGTCTTTCTTTTCTAGTTCTTTGTCTTTCTGTTTGTGATTTTCGCCCTTGAAATTGCTGCTGCCATCTGGGGATTTGCAAATAAAGAAAAGGTAGGTTGCTCTTAAATAACAACAACAAAAAATCAACAAAACCTCTTGTCTGAGACCTCAAAGTGGACGTTCATCATTTGAAAGACTACATTTAATAGTTTGACTCTTTCAGTTACATGGTTTTTAAATACAAATGTTTTTTTTTTCCTGAAGCTGCAGGTCTTAAACTGCAGTGTAATTTTCTTTGAAACATATTCTAGCCTTTGACTTGTCTTTAAAGTTGATGGGCCTGTGTGCCTGTAGAAGTCTACTAAAAAGTGTACCAGTACTAGTCAAAACTCCCACAAATTACTTGGATAATGGAGAGGAGAGACTCATTCCAGCCCAATAATATGGGAAACTAAGTAAATGATCAGACTTAAAAAGGAGACTGGTGGAGAAGCCAGAACCCAAGGTGCTGTTGCTTTTTAAAGGTGTCTTCCAGGCAGTGCCTGCCTGAGCTGTGAAGTGAAGTAGGCCATCGGTGAGGCTTTACTGTTTATAGAGAAAAGCTGGCTAATGCAGTTAAAAACTGAATGTCTGCATCTAAGCAGTGACTGATTTGTGTTACTGCCTCACAAGTCTATGTGCTTCACAGATTTGAGTCCATAATATCTCATTATCTTTTGTGCATGTTGACATGCTCTGAATACTGCATTGCTGTGTTGGTTTGAGTTTACCTGACTACACAGCGGTAAGCAGAGTGGGTGGTTCTTGTTACAGACCCTGTGGATGAGGCCATTTTTACACTTCAGTAAGGCGGAGAGTACAACAGATTATTGCTGGTCTAGCAGTTCCTCAGGAGTAGGAGTGGTTTTATCCCTCATCACCAGAGTTGTGTAAGCAAAACTGGCTGATGTGGATGGAGGAGGTGCTGTTCGCCACTAGAGAGGAAATTTTTGTAGATATAGAAGCACTGGCCTGCTATGCCCAGGAAGCTCTGGTAATGTAGATGTGGCTCTAGGCTTCTTTTTGTTGGTAACAGTCTTAAACATCAGAAGCAACTGAAACTTCGTCTCCAGATATTCTCTGTGGAATAAACTGAATTTTTATTTTGAAATGAGCTAGAAGCCTAAGTGCTAAATATGGGGTACTTGTTGATCAGGTTCAGGGTTGTTTTGTTGCTTGTATTGTGCAACAGAGGAATATAGTGACTTCTGGGTTACAGAAATAAGTAGGCAATAAATACTTCTGTGTAACCAGTGGGTGAAGATGGCTTTGTCACTCTTAGGAGCTCATAGCTTGGAAGAGAAAGCAGAACTTAACTGTTCAGGTCTGGCTTTTAAGGTGACCTTAGGCTCACTTGTTCCAGGTACAGAATGGACTGTTTCCACTCTTTCTATATGTCAAAAGGATGTGTATTGTAGGTTGTAGGAGTTCTAATGACTGCTTTATCTGAAACTAGTTTTCTATAACTATTAATCAAGGTAAAACAGTAACAGTATACAACTCTTATCTTGTAGGTTATTGAAGAGTTAAAGGACTTCTACACAGAAACCTATGAAAAGAGATCTCAACCAGCTGCCAGGGAAACCTTGAAAGCATTTCATTTTGCTGTAAGTACATAGTTAAACAAGGAATTAATGCAGTTTGACACTGTTCTCTATCACATCCAGTGTCCTGCACAAAACTAGTACCTTACTGACTAGAAGAAACCAAAGAAGCATTAGTAACAAATTGTGGACAACATATTTTTATATACTACTAGTGAATTCAGTATACCTTTTTGTCCCTTTGACCCTTTGAAATACATAGTACTAGTTCTGGTTTTCCTAAATGAACTTACAAGCAAGCTGGGAAACTCTGGATCTGTTGCCTTGATCTAAAGGCACCATAGTGTGCATAGCTGCATATGTTTAAGAATTCCAACTTTGCATCTATAAGTACAAGTTGTCACCAACACTGGTATGTGTATGCATATATTTAATGAGATTTAGCTCTTACTTTCAGAATCTTGTCCTTTAATGCAATAAAGCCTCTTAAAAATAGGTTTGTAGCAGTCAAGTTGGCAGGACTTCTAAGCAAACTTGCATAAGGTCTGTAATAAAGTCTAATGTAATCTACTTCCTTTTACCAAGTACAGAGCAGAAATAAGGATTATTTAACCTGGTTCTCATCCTGTTTTCTATTATAGCTGAACTGTTGTGGTGTTACAGGAAGTCTTGAGCAGATGTTCATGGATATCTGTCCAAAGAAGTCCTTGGCTGAGTCACTTACTATAACGGTAATGCATGACTTAATTCTTTAGTAGCTCTGCTAGATGAGTAGAATGAAGAATGTCTGAATAAAACCTTTCAGTCCATAGTGAATTCTTATGTCACACTTGATAGGCAGCTATCAAGATGGATCTACATGATCCATCCAGCTGTGGAAAATCAACATAATCTTATAGCAGACAAGATCAGCAGGCAATCAGAAGTATGAATCTGCACATAGAATGAGCAGTCCTTATCAATAAATTCAGGGGCATGATGGACAAAGTAAGGCCAAAACTTCCCATAAAATGCTGGAGAACTCTTTTCTCTGGGCTGTTCCTATCTTGGTACTACGCTGGAGCTGTTCTCTCCTCTTTCTCTTGGAGACAAGGACAACATGGAGAGGGAACAAGTCTGAAATTTTAGTAAGAAGGTTCCATTTTGGAAATGGGAGGTGGGTAATGTATTGGTAGCCTGTTTGTGTGGATATGTTATTCTGAAACAGAATCTCTGAATGAGATCATATGATTGAAATACTGCTGCAAATGTGCCTGTATACCACATACACTGGAGGAGTTTTTAATAGTTGTTACTACCCTCTTTCTGTGGTTCTTAAAAATAGTTTGGTGTTCTTGACTTATGTTCCAAGACAGCCTGTATCAGTTCTTACACAGAAACAGAGGTTGTTAAGATGCAGGGATGTCAGTTAGTGTCTTTTTTTTTCACATTACTTCTGCTGTCTTCCTCCCTGCAGATGTCTATTTTTGCCTACAAATATCTGACCAAGTGAAACATGTCAGTCTGTTTAGAATGCATCTTTGGTCTTAGCCATACAGCCTGTCTGGTTTGAGCTAGACTATATAGGTATAACTGAGACAGTACGCAGGTTTTGCTGTTATTGTAAGTGTGTTTCAGCTCTATCTATTGACTTCATCTTGTAATGTGTTTTGGGCCTACTCCCACCTGTAGAAGAAACAATAGACTCTAAGATTGAAGGGATGTAATAGTGTGGCTGATCTGCACGACTTCTTTAGTAGTACTGTATTGATACTCTGGTTTAAGTGATTCATTCTTACTAGAATATCCCCTCAATACTCAAATCAGTCTGTCTTCTGAGACTGGATATGGAACAACCAAATAAGTGGTTTGCAGCAGTTCACTGGTCTGTTAATGGAATAAATAAGATGGGAGAGGATGAGACTGACCAGCTACTAAACCCATAGTTCTATACGTATGTATAAGTTCCTTGTTCTTTTTCTTGGCTACCACGCATCTTTGCTGGCAAAAGGACTATTTAATCCTCTGTAGTTGTAATGGTTGTTCATTGTCCTGGGAATTTTAAACTGGCAACACTATGAATCTGCACACACCCTAGGTCTTATGCATGCAACTTAATAAATCCTCATTCCTGTGTACCATGTTTTCATGGGATGTCTGTAGTTACAATAGTTGGAAGTATCAAGACCATCCTCAAATTTCTTTTGAGAAGAGCTGAGCAATTTAGCAGCTTAAATGCTGACAGCCATTAGTAAAAAGCCAGCTCTGGTACAATCATTATTGGTCCTGAACTACCTGATAAACTGTAGCTGTTGACAAGGGACATTTAAGGGGTTTTGATTCTAAAAGATGATGTTACTGCTTCTCTAGTAACTTTGCTTTGGAAGCATCTGTGGCTCTCCACAAGATGTGGAAAATACAGGCCAGTTCAAAGCTACTTTTGGAAGATGAATCTTCATCTGTAATGCAGGTAGACTTGGTCAGAGGTGTAGCATCAGTCTGCAGACTTGAGCTTAAACAAGCAAACAAATTCATCTTTCATACATATAAAACTAATGAACTCTGTTTCTTTTCAGTCATGTCCTAAAGCCATCGATGATGTCTTTCAGTCAAAACTGAATGTGATTGGAGCAGTTGGTCTTGGTATTGCTGTAATAATGGTGAGTTCCAAGATTAAAGGGTAGCTACATGGCCAAAGGTACTTAATACACAAGTCTATTGAACAATGCCTGACAATGCAGTCTGAGCCCATTCTACTAATGACAAGTACTGGCAAGATGAGGGTGTGTGTCTCACAGCTTTGAGGCAGCTCAGCAGGTGGGGCATGTCTGGGACTTCCCTACTTCTGCTTTGGATTCTGATCTGCCTCCTTGTAGCTTTAGCAGTGGCAAAGTTGTATTAAGTGAGGGTCATGTATGGAAGGTGAAGATAAATTGGTCATGTTACCAGACAAATTTTAATCCTGGCTATCTCTCAGGGATTTTTTTCTTTTGTTTCCTTTCTAATTGGAGACTCTGCTAGAGGTGTGAAATAACTGTGCCATAAGAAAACTTGCACTTGTTTGACTTCTCTGGAGGAAATGCGATATAGATGCAAGAAAGTATGTTGAAAATTTTCTAAAGAGATTACAACAGTACTTAGCTTTATTCTATTTTGAAGCCCTTAGAAAGAAGGGGATTGGTGAGAATGGACTGAAACTTTGGGATGTAAGGAAAAGGAGGGCCAGGGACATGAACTGCAGAATAAAATTTTAACTTCCTCTTTTAAGCAGGGAAGACAGGCTGTGTGGCTATGCTTGTCTACATTTTGATTAAAACGTTCCCCCACGATTCCTAATGAATTTGTTTTCTTTACAGATTTTCGGCATGATATTCAGTATGGTTCTTTGCTGTGCTATCCGCAGAAACAGAGAAATGGTCTAAGAGCTAGAAATCCAAGACCCCTGCACTATAAAATCTTTGTCATTAACTCTAGCGTTCTCAAAGCATTTCTAAAAAGTTATATATTTGTTACCTTTTTAATGCTTTATTTGGTACTGATGTAGGTTTGCTTTTTATGCTATAGGTTAAAATGATAAAGGTATATCTGACTCAAGACAAATATTGTACATAAAATATCTGACTTTCTTGAAACTTATGTAATTTGGATGTAATTTATGTTGGAGACAATTTGATACTTAATAAAGAGTAAGATGTATGTTTGTGGGGGAAAGTTGTTGATGCCCCATTCCTGCAAGTGTACAAGACCAGGCTGGATGGGGCTGTGAGTAACCTGAGTGGAAAGTGTCCCTGTTTATGGCGGGGGGTGCTGGGACTAAATGATTTCTGAAATCCCTTCCAACCCAAACCATTCTGTGATTCTATGTCTATTAATCATACCGTTTGACGAGTAGCATGAATTTGAGCTTGCATAACGTGTGTGTTCAATCACTGGGTTTTTAACATAACACAGGAAGTAACTCTGATATCAATGCCTTATTTGAAGAAGATTCCAAAGAATGCAAAGATAACTGTTCATAGTCTACTTTATCAGTGTGTACAGTTGCTCATTTCTCTGTGTATATATATATACACCTAATGTTACTGATGTTACTTTTTCTTACTCTCATCTTCACACAGGATGGTAAAGGATGAATGTCATACTGGTGATATGCAGGCAGTGGTACCCTGATGCAAACAGGCTGGGCTTTCCCCTGGAGTCAGGTGGGCTTCCTTATATCAGCCTGCATGATGACATGACTCTGGCATCTGATGTGGCCTCAGTCTTTTGACAAGGCAGATTCCCGTAATGTGTACTCATAGGATTTTTCTTAGTAGCTGGCTTTGTGCTTTGTCTCTCCAAAGCCTGCAAAGTACAGCCTCAAGGGCTTATGGAATGTGTGCCAAATCTCAAACTTCCAAATGGAGAGAGGGGGGAGCAAAAATTGTATTAGAGGTCAGTGTACTGCTCTGCAGTCACTGCTCACAGCAGCTAGAACTGTGGCTATCCTGTTTCAGTCTAAAAGTAAAGGTGGGAGGGAGCAGAGATGTTATTTTAGAAACCCTAGCTAAAGAATTGCCCTTTTTGTCCTGTAATTCCAGTCCTAAATGGTCTTTAAAAGTATTTTCTTTAAAACATCTCCTGATGGGGGCTGCCTACAAACCTCAGCACAACTTGCTGGTAAGGTCTATACCTGTATTCTATGTTCCTGTCATGTAAAACTATGTTCCTGGGGATTTATCTTTGTCCTTTGTGTACTATAAACTTCTTGGTAGTTCCAACCTTTCTCTGGTAAGGAAGCTCTCATTTACCATGAGAGATGTCAGGACTGGAGGGTTGCCGTCTGGCTGTAGCTATAGTCTAATGCTTGGATGCAACTGCAACCTTTGTGTTGCAGTTGTCTAAGGACTTAAGCAGCATGTCATACAGCTTTCCTCTGTAATATTTTGCACTATTCTATTTAATAGTACTTTCTTAAAAAAAAAAATAAAATTAAAAAAGGTCAAGCTGGAAAGCATGCTTTTCTTTATCTTAAAGACTTGAATGAACTTAGCTGCAGGCTTAGCACCTCAGCTCATGAGGTGCGTTTGTGTAATGGCATGAGTGCAGCTGGTTGGCATCAGCTGTAGTGGAAGCTCTCAAACTGGCATAGAAGTCAATTGAATAGCCAGAAGACTAAGCTTACACCTCCCACTGTTGCTTTTTTCTACAGGAGCTGAATTTAGATTTCCTGTGTGCATTAATCTCTACTTCACCACATTGCCTTCTTAACTCCGGTGTTTCTGGTAACATTTCACACTGCAGTGATGCCAACCCCATCCTTTTTTTTTTTTTTTTAAAGTACTACAGCACAGTCTTTAGTCTTTTTTGTGCATCCTGTATGTGTAGATGATGTTTTCAGAGTAATCAACAATTAGATAAATATTTTATCATGGATCTACTGATGATTACTTGAACAATAGTTTCCTTTTAGCAATAATACAAGCTACAGTTGCAAAACCTGGTTGCAGTCCTCAGACCTGCAGGCTGGTCTGGAATTGATATTTCTCAGAAATCAATACTTCTGATGAAGCTGACTTTAAGTAGCAACTGGGTCCGTTTTCCTGAAGAACTTTGTTTTTAAGTGGTGACAATGTTTTTGTTTTTTTTAAATAAAAAGTTTGTAGCACTGACTCTGAGTTCACATCTTCAAATCAGGTCAGGATTATCTTGAATCTGGAGCAGGATACTGCGTGGAATAGTAATATGTAGAGTCTTAGGAGTACAATAGGGATAACAGACTTTCTGTTAAGGGGCAATGGGGACTTATACTACTGAAGGGAAAACACTGCATTTGAGGCAATGCTAGAGTGAATTTTTTTTCCATGCAGATGCCATGTCAGAAGTAACTAATGTTGTGAAGGAAGTGTGAAGTGAGTCAGGACACTTGAGTCCACTGTTAGTGAAAGGCCTGTTCTGGGTGGCTGGCTCAGCAGAGAAGCAAGTACTTTCATAAGGCCTGGAGGAAAAATGCTGGAGGTGGAATGTGGTATCTATTGTGAAGTCTATAGCATAAGGGAAAACGTGCAAGAGTTAAAATACCTTGCCTCTTTTTCACTATCCGAGTTTCCCCATCAGCAACTAGAAGAAAGGAAAAAGCCATAAGTAGCTTTATTTACAGAAGTGATTTATTTTTTTTTAGTTAAGTACATGTGGTGCTAATCCTTTGCACTGAATTTGCTTAACATGGAGTGATATTGTGGCCAAATGTGTCACTTTATTTTATATATTTACATCTGAGAAATCTTTGTGGATAGCAAAGAGCTGGGGGCTAACAGGAGCCCTGATCTAGATACTTGCTTGGACTGGGATACCACAAGAGGTGTTAATTGATGATCATAGGAATAAGTCCTATGTCAGGCAGTAACATAAAGCACTGCCTGTAGCACTGTCAAATGGATGATGTGCAGAGATGGCATGATGCCAAAATGCATGTGGCAAAGTGGCAGAACACAGCTTGCTGCTGGTTTCTGTTTTGTGTGTATGGAGGCATTGGTGAGTTTTGCACTGTATTAATCTGAGGTTGCAGCTTTGCCTGTTTTCCATTGCTGTGAGGAAAATAAAGGAAGATAAAGCCAAACTGCTAAAGTATATGGCTATTAATTTCTTGTAAGCTAGCCAAGGACAGTGGGGAAGAATAAGTGTACAAAATATGGAAATTTGTACCAGGAAACAACATATCTCCTGCTACAAGCTCAAGAAAACAGATGTTTGGCCAAATGGCAAGGACTTTAAAAAGTTCTTGGGAAGACTTGATCCAGGGATCTGAGGTATTTGTACCAGAAGAGAGATACTTTCAAATCAGACCTAGCCTGCCTCAGAAACCGTCTCAAGCTTGCTGTGTGGCCCGCAATGTTGGAACAAGGTAGGGAGAACCTGGTTTTCCACAGGAACAGGATATATCACTGGGAAAAGAGCTTTTCTTTCTAAAGTAGAGCTGGGAAAGACTTCTGTATTACAGCATGCTGTCACTTTAAAGGACTCATAGCACACCAGAAATAGAATCAAGTATAATAAAAATTACAATGGGTCACTGAAATGTAGAAATGGGATGTGGGAAGAAGCTGGCAGTAGTGGAAAGAAAGGTGCAAGCCTAACAAATTAGGAGGGAGAATATATCTAACTGGACACTTTTTTATACACTTGAAACAATTGGCTAATGTTCTGACTATTTCACCAATTAATAGACTTGTAAAGGGTGGAGAGAAGCTGTAGTTGTCTATGGGTGACTTGGGAAAGGAATTGCTTCAGTAGCAAAAATATGGATTTATGTTGACAGGTTATCTGGATCAGGACTATCCTGTGTCCCCTCCACCCATAAGGACAAAAGACTGAAATGTTTGCAGACAGTTTTTAGGAACTGCTCATACCTCTCCACTACTCCAGTGTTTTCTGGCTAAATCTGTGGTCCAAGCGCATGTCACAGAGCTGGGCTAGGACCAACTGGGCAGGGAAAAAAGTGAGGACTAAGATGCTGATCACAAAAATGAGTCAGATTGCTATCTCTGGGGGATGTCTCATGGGCTCCTGGGAGGGCTTTGTGAGGGGGTTGCTGTCCCTCAGGGACAGCTGCTTGTCCAGCTGAGAAGAACATGCACAAGCACAAACTTAGCACAGTCCAGGCTGGGTTTCACTGTGTTTCTATGTTTAAAGGATGGTTTATGCCTACAGCCACTGTATAATTAAGATGATTATAAGATAGCCACCTCTTCAGTTTCTGCCTGTTGGCAGCTCTGAGGAAATGACCTAATTTGAACTGTCAGCATTGAGGACCTTGAACCCTATCAAAAGTCACTTTTAAATGAACCTAGAACATCTAGACAGCTGCCAGACTTTGCTGGCAATGATAAAAATAGATTAGTGAGATTTTCCACTGCTGGACGCAGGCTTCCATATGCATGGCTCCTACAAAATGAATCCACAAGGCAGCTATTCATGGCACTTGAATGCTTCTCTTCTCTAACTGCCTATTTAATGTTGAATAGATATTCAGGCTGAGAAGTGACCTTTTATGCCTTGTTCTCAACATTGACATTTAATCCGAACTTGCCACGCACTGGATGGCTGTGCTTCTGCTGCTCTGTCCTACTGAAGAAATGGCTCCTGCTGCATCAATATTAGCATGGCAGGTCCTGCTGGTAACAAGGAGTTTGTTTTGAGATGCTGCTCTGGGGCTTGGAACAAGGAAGGAATATGGCTGGAGGAGAGCCAGGGAAGTTGAGCCGCTTGACAGGTTTTTCAGCTTGAAAATGGGTGAAGCCTGATGCAAACTGCACCTTCAGTTTATGCACATACCGCCTCTGCTTGTGGAAAGCTGAGGCAGCGCTCAGCAGTCTTTTCCAAAGCCACAGTCTCACCTCAGTGCTGCAAACCTTTGAGAGTTGTAATTAAAATAATCCATCTAATTGCTATCCTTGACATTCCTCTGCTGCTGGGGTTCCTCGCTCTGTCATCACTGCCTCACCCTGTGGTCCAGCATGGTTCCACTCACAGGGGAGATGCTGAGCAGAGTGAGGGGCCAGCAGGGAGGTTGGCACCTCAGAATGTCAGGTTACATCCCACCATATCCTACCATCAGCCATGCCACAGGGGAAGAGGGGAAATAGAGCTGGCTCTCAGCAAGTTGTACATGCTCTGTGGAGGCTGTTCAGGGCACAGTGTGCAGTCAGATGTTAAAAGTGGCAGTGCTCCATAGAAGTTACTGTTTTGCCCCCTTCTTGTATGGGACTCATTAATCCTTTGCAATTCACTGTGACTGTATTCCCAGTGAATTTGTATTTTTCTGTTTTTTTCTTAATTTTCTTGAAGGCTGTGTAAGCATTCAGATTCTGTTTGTGGGACAGAAAGGGATTTTCTTCCCACTCCTATCTTTCCCACACAATCTGTGGCTTCCCCCACACATGGGTGAAGGCTCTTGCATGGTGTGCACATAAAAAATAAATCAAGAACAGAAGGTGGCAAATATAATATAAATGTATTGAAGAGAGAGGACAGATAAAATGGCTTTCTATTTTTGGTAACTTCCTCACAGGTATTGGAAGGCTGCTATTAGGTGAGTGTGTCTCCACACCCCCAACCCACTCCAGTCTCCTCCAGTTTGGACAAACACTACACCCTCAACATCATCTCACAGTGCATATGCTCCAGCAAGCTGACCATCTCAGTTGTCCTCCACTGAGCTCGCTCCAGTTTGTCAATGGCTGATATTAAGGGGACCTAAAACTGGGCACTGTATTTTGGATGTAGTCTACTAAGTGCTGACAAGCCAAATATTATGATTTTCTTTAATCCACTATTTGTATAGCCTACAGATGTAGCCTGGGATGCTGCTGGTGTTTTTTGCTTCCAGGATATGCTCCTGGCTTATGTTCAGCTTGCTGTCTACATAGACCTCCCCCCACACGAAGGGCCTTCTCGGCAGAGCTGCCCACCTCCTGACCTGGCAGTCCTCAACCTGTAGTGGGGCTACTTCTTCCCAGGTGCAGGGCTTTGCAATTACCCTTGTTGAATTTCATAGGGTCCCTGTTGGCCCATTCCTCGTGCATGTCTACTTCTCTGGATGACAGCCCTGCCCTTAAGCATGTTGACTGGTCTACCCAGTTTGCTGTAACCTGCAAGCACAGGGAGAGTGCAGTCCATTATCTCTATAAGATTATCAAATATGTTAAACAGGACAATTCCGTGCAGGCACCTGTAGTGCCCCACTTGTTATTGACCTCACTGAAAATGAATTTCTCTTTATGTACCTGGAAACTTATACCACTTCTGGGCTAACTAAGGATTTGTTCCTGACCAAAGCAAGTGCATTAAACATAGGGAAAATACCTCACCACCCTTCTGGCAAGTTCTTTAACAATTGTCTTTTACATGGGGCAGTTGTCTGGGAAAAGTTATCACAGACACAGCTGTTGTTCAGCTGCTTTCTGAGAAGAGAAGCTGTAGACTCTGCCCTCCGCCTCTCCCTTGGGATGCTCTGGTCAGTTAGCACCCAAGGTTAGATCAACCATACTGATGGAAAAACAATAAGCATTTTTGTGGTATTTTTATGGGTTCCTGAAGGATAGAGTGTTCATGATCAAGAATGTTATCATGGAAAAACAAAACTGAAAGTGGAAATGGGGCAGAAAGCTGAACCACCAGTAAAGGTACCACTTGCCAAACTGTTCCCATCAAGGTTCCTTTGTCTTTGGTGGGACTGATAATCCCATATGCCAAGGTCCACTAGAAAGAGTAAATTTCTCTTCTTAGCAAGGACCAGCTTAGATCCACTCTTGGCTTAGCACTGCAGTTATTAAAAGCAGACTTTGCTGCTATCAGTTCCCCTTCCTGATCCTGTCAGCGTATCTTGAAAGCTGCTTCCTGTGTTTTCCCTGTTGTGCAAATGTGAGCTACCACAGCCCTTCCCAAACAGGGAGCCATGCACTTCCAACAACATTTTGTTAGACTGTGAGCAAACCTTCCCTCCCCCTGGGCTTCTGCAAAGACCCTCTCTGCTCCTGGGTTAAACTTACATTAAAAAGTTTGGAAGTTTTTCCTTCTAGAAGTATTCTGCTTTACAGGCTGTGTCACATTTTCCTGTAAAAGAAGCCCTGCAGCTGCTACTATCCATTTATATATTCTTCCACATGTTTTGTGATCACACCCTGTTACATATTATTCAAGTGTCTGGGATGGAACTCTTGATGCTGCTTGCCTCAAGTTGATTTTTTTTTTTCGTATGAACCAAAGTTTCAGCAAACTTCAAATATTTTAAACAAACAGCTTAGCAGGGAAAAAATAAAAAAATAAAAGGTCTAGCAACCATTTAATTGATGCATAGCCTTTGTTTTGTGGGCAATGGGGTTATGAAGGGCTTTTTGTTAGAGATGTGCCTGTTGCTTTTTAGAAAGGAAATGAGCACGGTTTCTGGGAAATACCTTCATCTGTATATTCATGCTGGACCTGGAGCTGACTCCACCAAAGATCTCTGGCACCTAAGCACGTCCCTAGCGCTGGAAGTGCACAGCTCAAAATCTTCACCTGCACTTAGCCCAACACACACCTAACATCTGTAGATAACCATCAGGCTTTTCCTGGGAACATCAGCAGTCCTTTAATGCCAAACAAATATTCTCAACCTGGTCGGAGCTGGGTAGGGCGTCTCTTGCCGTGGGCTCCCCCTGGAGGAAATGGCCTCACCTGCCCCCCGGGAAGGTTGCTGCTGTGTGCCTGCTTATGAACAGCTGTGGTGTGCCCAGAGGACAGGACATAATGCCAAACTCCAGAGGCCAATGATGCATTTTCTGAGGACACGACAGGAGGGAGGTGCCCCAAGAGCTCCCTGTTAGCCAAGGGACGTAACATCTCCATCCCTCACACATACACACCTCTTCAGATAGATGCCCCAGTTCTGGTCTGTGTGCTATTGGCCGTACACTGCATGGAGGAGAGCTGGCTCTCTGCCCTCCTTAGGGGATCTCCCTGTGAGCTAAAATCTGAAAGCATCAGGCCTGGCACACCCATTTCAGGCTTCCACAAAGCACCCAGGCTCCTGAAACATGTCCTGAGGTGTCTTTCAGGAATGCCTGCAAATATCCCTCTGCTTCCTATTTGCTGCCTCCAGTGAGACAACACGCTGGAAATTTACTGGTTTCATTTAGAGTTACCTAGTCTTTTCCCTGCCCACCCCGAGGCTTGGCAATAAAACACAAACAAAATAATCTAGTAAGACTTAAAGCAAGGCTTGTCCTTGGGAGGAGTGTGGGAACATAAGGTTGCAAGGAAAAACCATAAAAGCAGTCCTAGTTTGTGGTTAACCTGCTTGTACCTCACCCAGCAGTACCCAGCCTCCCCTGGCAGTGAATGTTGCTGTTGCCCAGATATTTCCAAAAGCCAGGGTGTCTTGCTCTGGAGTAATTTGGAGTTAGGGCCATCAAGGGAGACAGGCATTTTGTATGCTTGCTGGTGTTCTCCCATCCCAAGTGCCCTGTTGCTTATCTCAGAAGGGGAGGTATCCTCTGTATAAAAGCTACTGATTTGGCTTTGGGAGGTTTTTCTCTATCTCTAGTCAGTTGTTCTGGTCAACCAATTCATATTAATTCCCTCACCTTTACACTAAATACTCCATGGTCACATTGTAAAACTTACTGTCTTGGGTGTGTTGCTAAGTTCCTATAGAGACTGCACAAGACACAACAGAGCAATGTGCCAGATGCAGAAACAGCTTGCTCTGCTGCAACCCTGAGAGCAGGTCTTCTCATGCCCACACCTTCATCAGTGTTCTGGTGTTGCAATATGCAGAACAATTTGACATTCAGAAAGAGGCATAACTTCGCAGCTCAGTGGTTATAGCGCTTCCTGGAGCTGGGAGAAGGGAGATACCAGTTCCAAGACCTTTCATGCATTTTATACAATGACCTCTTTTATAAGGAAATAGTTAGAACAGCCAGGTCTCCACATTGCCAAGATGGTTCAGTGAGCGTGGGGGTTATGCTCTTCGCTTTGGGACAATTTTGATTTTTGTTGTTTTGTTTCAGCAGAAAAATGAAGAACCCTGGAGTAGCCAGTGAACTTTCTTTGTGCCAATCCTCAATTGTGCCATGCAGAAGCTAGAGAAATTTCTTCAAAATATGCTAACCACTATAACCCCAAGTGGATAAGTAGGGGTCAGTGTCACTACACAGTTCTTCCACCCTACTTCCCTTTCTGGCATCAAAGTAATGGAATGGAGAAAAACTATGGATGGAAGAAAGGGTCAGTGTTAGGGTGAGGAGGACAAATACAGAGCACAAGTATGGGATACACTTGTACAGGATTTGTAGTTCAGACAAATCTTTAAGTTGACAAGGCAAAGATGAGTGTGGGGAATGACAGGAACAGGTAATACCTGGGAGAAAATGTAACAACCTTGTTATGCAAAAGATCAGAATGAAAGACAGAAAGGCCTTGAAACACCAGTGCTATGAAAAGGTCCACCAGCAAGCTCTTTAGCTCAGATGATGATATCGAAGTTTCCAACCTTCCGATGATTGTTATGTGTGCCAATACAACCCTACATCGGGAAATGTAGATTTTGCCATTTATTTAATAACAACAATAACAAAAACACCTCAGGAGCAGAGAATAATTACATTAAGATTACAATCTCGTGATGCTAACATGAAAAACATGAAAGAAAACTGACTCATGTATTCATGCACTGTGATATAGGTCTGCAAGACCTCTGCTTCCCTTTTGGCAGCATACTGGAGGTGCTAATATCAAGGAACTCAAGGAAGAGAAGGAGTGACCTCATGATGAAGACAAAGTGTTGTCCTCAAAACTAGACAGAGCCCCAGCTTTAGGCCCACACATGACCTCTTACTGTATTCCTCATTTTCTATGTGTTTGAGGTAAAGTACTTAACTTTTCTGCAGTGCTGGGCACACATGACAGCAATTGAAGTCTCTAAGAGCAATGCACAACAAAACATTGTACCTCCTGGAGAATTATGGCTTTATTGTCTCAGTTCAATGCCAAGTACTTATATCTGAACTTAACTGTTTTTGTGCCTGAGCTCCCAAGCTGTAAAGGAAAGATACAGAAGAGAATTGCAGTAGTGGTGCCTATTCCTGAAGCGTATTATGTGAATATTGTCACGTCTGTGGGATGCTCACCAAAATGCTATATGCGTCATCAAAATGTCACATGGGAATTATTAACTACTCAGCGAGGAAGTAAGATTACATGGAGTAAATATGGCCTCCGTCACACTCTAGCTGAAAAGACAGAAAAAATCAAAATTACTGGCTACTCACTGGCTGAGGCAGAGGTTCTGAGCTAAAATAGTCTGTAATTACAAGATCACCCACTATTATAATGCATAGGCACAAGAGAGGCTGAATACAGGTTGCACCTCCACAGCAACTTTTCCAAATTTTTGAATGCTCAGCTCTATTATCTTAAATAATTTTATTATCTTAAATAACTCCTTGTTATCAAAACCATGTTGTGGCTCCTTTTGTGCAAATACCTTTGAGGGCAAAAAGTGCTCCTGGAACAGAAACCTAATTTATCTGATTATCATAGAATTACAGAATGGCTTCAGTTGGAAGAGACCTTAAACATCATCTAGTTCCAATCCCCCTGCCGTGGGCAGGGACACCTCCCACTTGTTCAGGTTGCTCAAAGCCCCATCCAGCCTGGCCTTGAACACCTCCTGGGATGGGGCATCCACAGCTTCTCTTTCAGTGTCTCACCCTGTTCCTGGAAATAATTTCTTCCTAATATGTAATCTGAATTTATCCTCTTTCAGTTTAAAGCCATTACTGCTTGTTCTGTGACTACACCCCCTGACAAAGAGCCCCTCCCCATCTCTCATGTAAGCCCCCTTTAAGTACTGGAAGGTTGCTATAAGGTTTCCCTGGATCCTTCTCTTCTCAAGGATTTGTGGACTCAGAGAACCTAGAACAACCCCTGACAGCATCAAGGAAGGGAGTTTGCTCTCCTCCCTTCCATGCCCCCCCGCCCGCCGCCCCACCCACACACTTCTTTTTCCTGTGCTTACAGTTACTCAGCCTGGGAGGGACAGACAGCAAGGGTGTTGGTCTCACCATTGCCCACACACACTTATTTACCAAGAGCTAAACTCACAGGAGGAGCCATCGCCACCAGACATAAAATGCTCCTAAAAACAGGATTCACAAAAGCTAGGGCTGCTGACCATGGAATCAGGAAAATCAGCCAAAAGGAAGCATCAGAGTGTTTTAAGTCCCTGAAGGACTTAGCTACCATCCTCCAGGCTGGAAGGAGGCACTTTCTCCTCCTGGTTTTCCTACTTGCCATCACCTCCCTTCCAAAATGCCAGCAGTACTGCTGGAAGACCTTTTATGTTAAAATAGTCAAGCATCTTCTGGCAGAGGGGTCGTGTTGCTTTATCTCCCCAGGAATTCACACGCACTCCTCCAGGTTGTGTGCCCTGCCCACTGAACAAGGCTAGCTCACGCTTGGGGTAGAAAGAGCTGCTTTTTGCAGGAAATTAATAAATATAGGACACAGAAAGCAGACTGAGCATAACCCTGAACACAAAGTGAGTTTGGGTACTTACTGGTGCAAGGTCCCTCCCTCTCATCCCATGACTAATTGAGTGGTTACCCCAGGATGTTGGGAGAGGTGTAAGACCACATTGCACTCCTCATCACACTCCTAATTCCTAGCCACCACCATTATTCAGCAAGTCCCTTGAAAGGACACCTCTGGACATGCACAGCTGGTGCTGGTAGTCTGATACAACCCCTGGAGTTTCCAAAGCTCCCTTTTCAGAGAAAAGCCTCAACTTAGGGGGGGGGGGTACTTGCCCCACTGCTGTTAGCTTTTTCCTCCCCCAGCATCTGCAGAGGGTCTGGGGCAACCACCTCTGTTACAGCCTTCTGAGACTGCCTGTTGTCAGTCACTTTGTAACCACAGCTAATATAGATGCTAGTCCCCTCATGAGTCACCCACTTGTCACTAGTGCAGCGGCTTTCCCATGGGAGCAGCACAGGGAAAGCCTCTTCCATGCTGAGGCAGGGAGATGGGGATTCCCTCTCCATTTCCTCTCTTTGTGCAGACAAAGTTTAAAAACACTATTATAAGTCAGAGGAATGACTCAGTAAAGCAGCTTGGAGAGGGTGGGAAACCAATTAAAAAAAAAAAAAAAAAGCAAAGATTTTTGCGTTATGATGTGACTGCTATTTGTCATCCATAGACAAAGGGCTTTTGTTCCTGAACCATTAACTAAATGAATCAGCAGAGAACATGCTTCCAGATGCATTGTGCAGTGTTTCTGCAGAGCACAGTCACATCTTGCCTCTCCTCCAGGGCTCAAAGGGCACGCACCACTCCGTTACTGGAGGAACGCTACACAAACGAAGGTGCTTTCCAACTGGAAGATTGCTGCAAAAATAAACCTTGTCTGCTCTGCGGACAACAGCAAACAGAAATTATGGGAAGTATTTTCAGCCTTTGTTGTCTGAAATGGAGCAAGGGTAAGCAACCTCACAGGCAAAACAGCCTACCTCTGTGTGTGGGATAGGGGGTATCAGCAGCACACAGCTCACACAGCAACTCAAGATTCATGCCAACCCCAAGCCGTGGCAGTGCCTGTGCAAGGTGTTGGCTTTCACAGAAAGTTTCTGCTCCTCCAAGCACCTCTCACCAGCCCCAGTAGGTGAAGCTGGCACGAGAGCTGACACACCTCTTCCTGACAGCCTCACGAAATGTGCTTCAGCCACTGCACCATGGCCATTTTGCAACTCAGGACCTGGACTCAGGGGTGGGACCCCCAGCTAAGGGTCTTGGGGTAACTTTCATGTTGGTTCCTTCTTCCCTGACAGCCACTCAAATTGAGTCATTGCCCAGAAGCCATTCACTTACAACGAAGGCTATTAGGGCATTGCTAAGGCTTCAGACAGACCCAAACACTCCCCAGCAAAGTGAGAAGACAAACTGAGAGGATGGGTATGTAATACTTCAGCATACTAATTCCAGCATAAAAATCCAGATTGCAAACATTTCCCCAGCACCGTGGCTGGTCCCCCTCACCCTTGCAACCCAATCCACGATTCACCCCTTGGAGAAGAGCTGCAGGGAGCCAGCAGGAAGGGATGCAAAGCAGCAGTAGCTGCAAGAGAAGCAGAGCTGTCATGTAGGCATAGAGAGATTTGTAACTACCATTGGAGCAGGTCACAGGCTGGGGATGCTCATCACCACGTGGAGGGGATCACATAACATACCTTTTCATATCTGTTCCGCCTCTCCCTCTTTCTGATTATCCTCTCTCCTTGGCACTCTTTCTCTGGCCTTCTCCCACAAGTGTTTATGCACGCCTCTCAGAGCCAAATTACAGTAGTTCAAAGAGACTCTTGCCACCTCTCATCACCACATATCATGGCATTTTAATTTTTGGGCACCTCCTGGAGCTGTACGTGGTGCAAGGAAGACTGGCCATAAATAAGGGGTGCAGAGCCTTTTGCCCAGGCTCCTGGGCAGGCAGGTGTGACCCCACGCATGAGCACACACGGTTGTCCAGCACACAGAGGTGTGTCAGGGCACAGCCGAACACAACTTCTCTTCTGCACCTCTTGCTGTGGTGTGCCCAGAAGAAAAGGGGGAAAATATAAAAGTAAAAAAAACAAACAAACAGAATGGGTAAAAAAAAACAGCTTCCCTATGAGGCTGTGTTGGAGAGGCAGCAGTGTTAAAGGTAAGAAGAAAGGTAGGGAGGAAACATCTTCCCACAGATAAAGAAAGGAAGACCAGTTCTCAGCCCCAGAAAACACACGGAGGCTTCACTAACGCAGCAATGATCTCTGGAAGAGCTGTGCTCCCTCTTCACCCCCAGGACCAGTAGGCAAGGTGGACCTAAAATGAATACTTTGCAGATAAAATGGGGTTTGGCTTTCTCTCTTGTTCACATTTTGCTCATAATTCCTGAAAATAAACCAAAAAAGGACCTTAGCTCCTCTTTTTTTAGGTCCTGTAAAAATATATAGTAAGCATAGAGGAGACAAGAAGCATCCCAAGATGGTGGCCCATATGCCTATATATAACCAGGAGTTTTGAGTTCCTGGGTACTTACAGATGCCTTGCCATAAAATCAAAGACTTTATTTTGCAGTTCATTTCTCCAGCAACAAAACTGTTGGGCTATTTATTGGAAGCCTGGTCTCTGTGAAGCCGCTGGTGTAAAATTGAAGATTTACCAACTCTTGTCTGATGAGATCGTGCAGATGTTGACACATGGGACACACAAGAAGACTAAGCAATGCATCTGGGAGTCCCTCTGTGCTTGTTTTAATGACTTATGCCATGCATCTTATGCTCTGCATACCCGCCTGGCAGATTTATTATCAGTTCTGAAGATATGATTATCATTAAGCTAAATGAGGTATCACAGGTGTGTTTCCATGCTTGCCAGCATTTATCCATGAAGATACATGGTACTGTCACATAATGGATTTATTCCCCTCCCCCCAGGTACACTTAGCAAAATAAATGTATAATTTATTTATATTTAGAATCATGTATTTATAATATTTAATAAATATATTTTAAAATATTTATAAATTATTTATAGTTATAATATTTTTATAATAAGCAATATTGCTTAGCAAAGCAATATGAAGAAAAAAATATTTATCATTCAACAATAGATTATTTTCTCATTTATAGCAATCTTTATAATAAGTGATACGAATGGGAATTTCAACTGCTAAGCTGAATAAACATTGATGCTTTCTAATATATCCCACCTCATAGGAACTATGAAGTCTGTAAGAAAATATTTTTCTTGACTAAAACAAGTTATTTCATTTTTTTTGTTTGTTTTTACGTACTATTGAGCCTTCTTGAGACTTGACACGTGAAGAAAGTACATAAAAAACAAACACCTCTCTCCCCCCTCCTCCCAAAAAAACAGCATTTGTAGAATGTACCCAGTCCTACTAGGAGAAGTTGCAGCAGGGGGAACAGCACAAGGAGACTAAGTGATAAGATTTCAAGATACTAGTGCAACTGCTGTTGCAGATGTAACAGACAAGCTCATGGCATTACACAAGCCTCTTCACGTTGGTATGCGGTCTGGCAGAGAGCCACAGGCTGTCACCAGTGGCAGTGCCACTGTTAAAAAAAAAAAAAAAAAGTTGCCTGTGTACCCGTAAACTGTTTAGCTCCAGTGAAGTCAGCAGAACTGCAGAAGGGATGAATCTGGCATTCCATATACGGTTGTGTACCTACGCTTTCTTCCAGCTGTTAATGTAAAAATATCTATTCAAAACTTCAAACCAAATTAGACTTGACAAATACAAGCATGGAAATGAATCAAGCCATTTCACTCAAACCAGAGATACCTACATTTTAACCAAAAGTTTGAAAACGAGATTTTCAATTTCAATAATTTGGCTATGCTCATTCTGTCCTAATTCTTCATGAGATTATATCACACAGTGCTTAAGTGGTCCTAAAATCCCATATTACATTTTTATGGGGAGTGGCATGAGCAGAATGTGCAAGTTCACTGCATAATCTGCCACCAAACCACATCCAAAAGGCATATTCCTGAAATTAATTAAAAAATAAAAAAATAAAAAACATATTTTAGAGTAAGAGAAGAGGCAGGTAAGAGCAGATGGCTGGCATTCCATGGTTGTTCTTGTCCTTTTCATCTCCTGGAAGGGTTGGTTTTGGACCTAGGCAAGATACGTAACCAGCCCTAGCTAAAGAGAATTCTGCAGTCATCACCACTAACAGTTTTCAGAGCACACTTGTCATTGCAATGAAAACTCCTATTCACATCTCTTGGAAATATTGGTTTAGGCTGTTCAGCTGTGGATGAGCGAAACAAATGTGAACTAATGCACGTTCCCCACCATGTTCACAACCTGCTACAGATAATCATTAAGTTTTGCTCCAGAAAATGAAAATTCCTGAATCTCTGCTCAAATCTGTAGATTCATGGTATAAATCTGTTCCTGTCTATACTGCTTAGTCTTCAGCCACAGCATACAAACAGTGTTGACAATACAATGAAATTAACGAAAAAAAAAAAAAAAAAAAAAAAGTGAACCAGAAGCACCCAACTCCTGCCAAGGATCCTCTGCAACAGATTATAGAGAAATTGAAACAGAAGGCCTGACAATGCTTAATTTCATAGAGCAGAATAGGGGCATGTAGATCACTAATGGAAAAATTACTCAGGCCATGCCTGTGTCTGAAAGACAATAAAAAGACCTGGGGTTAAACACAGAAAGTAGAAGAAATGCACCTCCAGCTTCCTATAAGACAATGGTCTGCCCTCACAAGGGTACAGTGAGAATCTGACACACATCTTAGCCGCTCATCATATATCCCATACATTCAGCTAGACAGAGCTCATTTGGAAACTACAGATCCTAGGCCTGTAGCCATTTGTTTACAAAACAGGGTAAAAAACCTCTTCACTTGACTCTGCTACTACCACTGATGACTGACTTCAGAGACTATTTTATCTGTTTCCTAGGATGACAGTCCCAGGTAAAGCAGCAAACAAGACTATCCAACCAAGATTGCTTACTCTATTAAGCTATTCTTGCTAACACTGCAACTTGATATTCCCACAGTAAGATTTGCAGGAATGTGAGAGAAAAGCCACAGCTATGAAACATCCCATCAGATTAACCTGCAACACATCCTAACAGGATGCAGATGTAAATGCAAGGCATGCCCACACAAACTGTCCGCAGTTCCTGTTAACTGAAAGAGACAGTAAAATGTTTAACCCCTTTTTCAATAACTGAACCACTTCAGAAGTAAGCTGTCAGGTCAGACCTAGAGATCTCATGAAAGTGGTACACACCTACAGTTCAATCTGGATGCAAAACCATTAATAACTGATGGAGATGTGGTTATATCACTGGCATCTATAGTTTTATATGGAAAATTAAAAAGTTAACAGTCAATAATTATTACATTAAATTAGTAATTCAAGGCTAGCAAACACCAAACCAATAGTGGACTTCCCACAGTATTTCTTGCATTGTCTGGAGTCCCTAAAATTAGATGTACTTGCTTGAACTCATCCCCTTTTCTATGTGTCTTGCGCTTCCTGGTCTCTCTCCACCAATATTCCATAACACCAGCCATACTTTAACTCTTGCATGATTGGGAAGTTCTGTCAACCCAGGGGACTCTCATGCCTGTATCAGTTATTTTCTTTCTGGGTGCTCCTCGAGATTTTAATTCACTATGAAAAATAAAGTAAGATTTAAAAATAAAATAAAAACACACACACACAGACCAGAAGTTTTTATTGAGTGAAATGTCCCTGCTTCTTTTCCTCAGCAGGAAAATAATCATGGCAACAGGAGGGGGAAGAAAAAAAAGACCCCCAAAAAGAAACAACAAAAAAGTGTTTCTGTTGCAAATCATATTCTTGTCTCGACTCTTATTTTGCAGTTTAAAATAGCAATGTCTCCTCTTCTTTTATTTGTTTCTCAGAGCGTAGTATCAGTCCTTAGCTTCTTCTTTAGTATCTGAAGAAAAAACAGATTCCTAAGACAATGTGATCTCACTTTACTCAGTATTGCCTGAATTTTTTCAAATGTATTATGTTGTGAAATTAAATAAATACCCTCCCACCCATTTAAACTTTTAAGGCACAGGACACCTTCCAGCAAACCTTTTTGTTTCTAAAATAGAAGTCTGTAAATGGAAATCAAAACAAAAATCTCTCTCTCCCCCTTTCCCTCTCCTCAAGAAGTTCTGCCTTGAAGAAACATGTATATACCTCCAGAAATCTTAAAAATAATCAGTCCCGTTTTTTCAGCTTACAACAGAAGATGTCTAGCAAAACAGAACTTAGTCACCTACTTTACTGACCTCATTTAGTCACCACTTCTAAGAGAAGAGTCTGAGAACTAGCTATTGGATAGTTGGGCCTGTCTTAGAAAAAAAAAGTTTCCTTCCCATTCATGCCACAGTTTTGATCCCATAACTGCGTTCAAAGGAACTACCACTGTCTTGGAACACTTTCCTTATTCCAGCCTCACTTCTCAAAAAAGAAGAAAACAAAAATGTCAGCTGGCCTTTCAATTACCAACAACACTCTCTCCCTTCTTGCTGCTGCTCTCTACTTCCTCTCTTTCAGCAAGTGATGTCAACTCTGGCTCTGTTAGATGGCTCTGGTACAAACTCTGGCCTGGTGTTGTTATTTCATTCTGTTTTCCAGTATGTGGCATGGATCCTACTGTTGTTCCATTGGGCACTTGAAGGAAATATGGAGAGGAGGGCAGGCAAGGTGGCTGAGTGTAGGAAGTTTGCTCTGAGAAATATAGTCCTCCTGCTGTGCTAGAAGATGGCATTCGTGAGTGCGACTGATTCAATAATGGAGCTCCCTGCATATAGAAATCATTCCAGGGGACAGCCTGATAGGCAGTGATGCCTGCTGAAGAAAAGGCAACAAAGAGTAGTCAGAAGCATGAAAATAAGGAAGTTAGGATTAAAACCATGTATATGTAAAAACACGTTATGTTCTGCTTCTGACCGTATACTCAGTACGAATCAATGTTAGTTATTCCTTAATGCTTACTGCAGAGCTGACATGACATACTTATGAACGTTAATTCTGTTGTTTACATTGTAACATATTTATCCAGAATATTGCTATTATGAGGAAAAAAAAGTCAAGTTATAGCATTATAATAACCTAAAGAATATGTCACTTTAACACAGATCCGGGGTATATGTAATTACATTAGAGAACTCCCCAAAATGTTTTTCCCCCCACTCTTGTTTTCCAAATCAGTTTTGCAAAGCATGAGCTGGATACTTAATCACCACTTTCATTTATTAAAGCTGTAAACCAGGGAGTCAGAAATGGTGTTTTTTGTTGTTGTTGTTGTTTTGTTTTTGTTTGTTTTTGTTTTTAATTTGTATATATTAATTCAACTAAATTGCTCACATGCTTAAGTAAGAATTTAAGGTGCGTCTACACTGACAGTTTTTCTCCGCATTGCACTGCTGGATCCCTGACCCCAGTTGTCCACATTGCCTAAGAGTTACAGGTTCTCCTTGGACAGAAGAGCTGTGCACTGCTACTTATTACCCATTGTGCTCCAGAAATAAGTAAGGAAGAAAAGAGTATCAACTCTGAGATACTATTCCTTCAGCAATCTTCATTTTTCAGTCCTACCAAGGTTTGCAACTTTATGCTCGTGTGACATGCCCAAAGGCACACGACACACACTTCTGGCATCACACTATAAAAACTTTAATTTGGTTTGCTAGCATACAGCCTTCTCATTACTTCTGACATTTCAAATTGAAAAAAAAACACAGAAAATAATCATTATGCCTAACAACCAGAGAGGAGAACCAGTCCAAGTGCTAGATGGCAGAGGTGCTGCCAACCTGTTCTGGAGAATATTAGCCATGAACAGCAGTATGAATGAGGCAGCTTGCACCAATCAGCCTGCAAGTCAGACTCCTTTCCCTGAAAGACCCAGAAAAACGGTACAAAAACAGGAGCAGCATTTGTAATCTAAAGAATTTTGTTCTCTTATGTGAAGAGTCATATACTTTTTGGACCATGACCTTAATTTAAGGAACATGGTACAAGCAAATAAACTGATATAGTTTGTGATCTTTCAATTGTACTTGGGCTTGAACAAATTCAAAATACAGATCACTGACACAGAACAAGGAGATAATGCCATTTTTACCTAGTTACTTTTTAAGATTAAAGTACTTCAACATAGTTTTCTAAGTAGTATTGCAAATTCATGTCAGAGGAAGAAAAGGAAGCTATATCCGTATTCTCTTGGCCCCCATATCTCTAATTCTCTTCTTTTGGACTACTGTAAGACACATAATATTATTTCAAAATCATCTCTGCAGAAGTCCAGCAGAGATAGAAGCCTGTTTTTCTTGCTGTCACCAAGTACTCCATTTGCTGTGGCACCTTTTCACTTTGCACCCTTGACTACTGCTTACATACGTCACAGGCATGTTAGTTTGTTCAATATTGCATTCCTGAAAGAGAGAAGTTGCTCTCCATTCCCCCCCCCCCCCCAAAAAAAAAAAAACACTGCTGTACCTGACATACTCACATGGTAATGTTCTCTGACACATAGACTAAGTAACTTTTGATTCAAATTAATGGATCACCCAACACTTAGAAACGAACAGAGGAGAGAAACAAACAAACAAACAAACAAAAAAAAAAACATGGGCAGCATATACATGTATATTTATGCATGTGTATGTACATTAAACCACTGATCATGTACCTTTCAGGTACATTTAGTTACTCCAGAAGAGTAAGATGTCAAAGGATTTCAGAAATTTACCTGAGTTTCCACTCGGCTGCTGTAACACAAGCTGTCCCCCCATGTGGTTCTGTACATAGTCCTGTGTGGCTCCTGCTGCCCCATAAGTTACAACCCCACTGTTGCCAGGTAAGGGAAGAAAGGACGTACTGGACTCGGTGGGTGTTGTAGGAGTGAGGCGGACACCGGAGAGCACATTGCTGGCCAGGTGAACTGGCAGATGGTGGAACTGGGAGAGCTGGTGCTGCTGGGGCAGTTGGTAAGTTCCACCCTGGCTGCTGTACTGACAGTATGGGGTCTCTACGCTGCCTGCAGACTCCAGCTGCTCGGGGTAATCACAGGAAACTGGTGAACACAAGCTGCATCGAGCAAGGAAAAAGGCAGTTCAAACACTAGAACAGGGTCAAGAGCTACAGCAATTTGTACAATAAACAATTGCCATATCTTCCCCTTGACAACAATTCAAACCCTGATCTGACTCCAAGCCCTTCTGCCAAATCCTAGGCATAGGACAAGAGCAACAGAAACCACCTGAGCCAAAAGCTTTCTCACAGCTTCTTCACAGGATTCTTTAACATTGCATATTGGTGGGGACTACCTTTCCTTCAGTTCCTCCCAGTCTCAAAGGCACACTGCAGTGCTTAATGCATCCTCTCTCAAGATTTCCTGTTCACTGTGCTTCTGAACCTCACTTTTACTTGACACACATACAACTATTAAAAGGCATCGCTTTACTGAAAGCAGGTGTCTTGTCCTACACCATGCACATTATACATTCTTTTCATACTCCATTTAAAGGAGTTTGCTTTCTGTTGCTCTCCATTCCCAGTCCCATGTCTAAATTCTTATGTATGCTCCAATTTATTTCCTTATCCCATGTCACAGCTTTGGCCCCCCCCCCCCCCCAGGCTTCTCCCTTACAGAGGATCTCATCTGTTCCTACCCTTGATTCTGGGTGCTGTAAGTGAAGGCCTCCCTGGAGCCATTTTCCTGACTGGACAATCTGCATTCACTGTCAGGAGTGTCCAGCATCAAGGGAACAATATGGTTGCAGGAGTTGAAGGTCAGGCTGAGAGGGAGGCTGGCCCTGCGAATGGGTGGAGGGCTGGGAAGACTAGGGAAGCACTCCATTCTGGTGGAACTGAAGTTGAACTGCAGTAACGTCTTTGTCTGAACTGCTCCACAAGCTGCCACCATTCCTGCCGCTGTAGAGACTGTGAATAAAAAGAGAGACTGTCGTACTAAAAACTGAAGAGAGCAAGCACAGGGTCTAACACGAATGGCAAAATAGAAAGGCAAGATGTCAATGAAAGAGTGGAGGTTTACTTTTATTCACACTGGTTAACAAGTAGCAGCACTGCTGCTGGAAAGCAAAAGGGAGTAGTAGCAAGCTCTCTGGAACACAGGATTATGTTTATTGGTTAAATAAAATTACCTTCATTATTTCAGTCTCTGCATACTGGATTTATTCAGCTCTCAAGGAGGCAGCCAAATGAAGCAAAGTACTGCCTGGAAAAAGGCCAGGAAAAATCCCCCAGCCACCTTCCATCTCTATTGTCCTCTGGGAAGATCATGCTGCACAGATTATCCTTTTGAAAAATATAACTGGTTTCAAAGAAATAATGTGCCTTTGGAGATCTGCTGTCTAGGCCACTTTTAAACCAAAATTTCTCTCCTGGTTTGGCATCTGATGAATCATGGAAAAAAAAAAAAAAAAAAAAGATGGCAGCTGAAGGTCCTTGGGAAAAAGCTAGAAGATGGAAAATAATATCAACACCTTTTGGTTTCTAGAGTCTTGTTTCATGACCTGTCTCCTCAGTTACTGCTGGAAAAGGAGAGGCTAACAGTTTCCTACAGAGCAGCCTCTGTGGAAAGAGGACAATATAAGAAATGGAAAGGTCAGAAGCATATATACTGGTGATCCAGAATAACAAGTATACAAATTTCTTGAACATCTGTATATGTGGTGCAAGAAAACAAGATGCTTTTCTGTTAAGCCAAACATCAAGTTCTTTCTCTTTAGAGAAATGTAACTGTCTTAAGGTATGTAGGACAACGGAAGTGATTTTTCATGTCTAGCTAGGCTGAACCAGCTTAAGAATGAGGCAGATATAAGAAAAGTTACACTGACATTACTGTTTGGATAGAATTAGTCTACTCCCACACACGGTTAAGTATTCAGGGAATGCTAGTAATATGAATAGTTTACAGCTGTACTTCACCCTTGCAGGCATACAGTGTAACATCAGATGTACTCCACCAGGTGTAAGCCAAAGGCCTTAAGCATAAAACCTAAGCATACTGCCATAGCCAGCGCAAGCAACCTTTAGAGAGTTTTAGAATGCATGCCCAGAGAGCTGATAATGAGATTCCTCTTCAACCACTTGCAGCTCCATTTCTTAGACTATGCAGAGAACTGTGCAACTGTGCTTATATTATTACATCTTCTTACTTTTTTTTTCTCCAAACTCACACTAGGTATGGAAAGAAATATTTATGACATTTCAGTGAAAACTTTCCAGACTCCTGATTTTGAGCTCACTTAGAAAAGTAGATCAAGATGGCTTCTATAAAGCACTCACATTCCTAGACAACTCTCAGTGGTTTAGTTTTCAATTTGAACAAAAAATAAATAAAAATAAATTTGCTCCATTTTAGGCAACCTTTATGAGGTTTTTGTCACATTCCTTTTTTTTTTTTTGACATAGCACAAATAAAGTCCTGTACAAAGCAAGCAGTCAAGACATTATTTAATTTCCTAACAAGCCAAAATAGCTTAGCCAGAAAACAAGCTGAAGATCTCTTAATTATGAAAACATTCATTTGCATTGTTCCTCCTGACCCTTCTAGCCTAAAACAAAGTAGTTCACAAGGCTTTATGAAACAGCAGCTATTTGGGCACAACTTACCTGAAAAACTGAACTGAAACTTCATAGACAATGACAGTAGGATTAGCTATTCTGCAGGTGGCCTTAGTCTTGCTCAGGATGAATGCAAGCAGTGGTAGTAACATAGCCCTGGAAAATACTTCTAAAACTGCATTCACACACACTGAGAAGACACCGTTTCCCACAGCATTCTCCTTGAGAAACTGGTGCTCTTGGCTTGGACTGGTGTACGCTTGGTAGCTGGGCCCAAAGACTCGTGGTGAATGGAGTTAAATCCAGTTGGAGGCTGGCCACTAGTGGAGTCCCCCCAAGGCTCAGTACTGGGGCCAATTCTCTTTAATATCTTTATCAATGATCTGGATGAGGGGATCGAGTGCACCTACAGTAAGTTAGCAGATGACACCAAGTTAGGTGCGTGTGTAGATCTGCTTGAGGGTAGGAAGGCTCTGCAGGAAGATAGGCTGGACCAATGGGCCGAGGCCAACAGTATGAAATTCAACAAGGCCAAGTGCCAGATCCTGCACCTGGGGCACAACAACCCCAAGCAGCACTACAGGCTAGGAGATGAGTGGTTAGAAAGCTGCCAGGCAGAGAAGGACCTGGGAGTATTGGTTGACAGTCAGCTGAATATGAGCCAGCAGTGTGCTCAGGCAGCCAAGAAGGCCAGCAGCATCCTGGCTTGCATAAGAAACAGTGCGGCCAGCAGGATTAGGGAAATGATTGTGCCCCTGTACTCAGCTCTGGTGAGGCCGCACCTCGAGTACTGTGTTCAGTTTTAGGCCCCTCACTAGAAGAGGGACATCGAGGTGCTCGAGAGAGTCCAGAGAAGGGCAACAAGGCTCGTGAGAACAAGTCTCACGAGGAGCAGCTGAGGGAGCTGGGACTGTTCAGCCTGGAGAAGAGGAGGCTCAGGGGCGACCTTATCACTCTACAGGTGCCTTAAAGGAGGTTGTAGTGAGGTGGGGATTGGTCTATTCTCCCACATGCCTGGTGACAGGACAAGGGGGAATGGGCTGAAGTGGTGCCAGGGGAGGTATAGATTTGATATTAGGAAGAACTTCTTTACTGGAAGGGTTGTTAGGCATTGGAATAGGCTGCCTAGCGAAGTGGTTGAGTCACCACCCCTGCAGGTCTTTAAAAGATGTTTAGATGTAGAGCTTAGTGATATGGTTTAGTGGAGGACTTGTTAGTGCTACATCAGAGGTTGGACTCGGTGATCTTGGAGGTCTCTTCCAACCTAGATGATTCCGTGAAGTTCTATTTTTCAAAAAAATATTTTCAACACTTAGTGCAGATAATCTTTGTGGATTACACCAATAGGATCATGGACAACGATGCTGTGGAGATGGCACACTTGACTTCCAAAGAGCTGCTTCAGCCTTTTCTACGATTTCTTCCACTTTTCAAGAAGGACACTAAATCTGTATCTTCTGAACAAAATAGGAAATGCAATACGAATAAATAATTCATATAAAAATAAAATCCGCTAAAATCTGTCACTGTATTTACAAAAGATTCCAGCATTCTGTTCAGTGTTAAATTCTGATCACTGGCTTCATATCATACTTACATTCTACAATTCTGTTACCATTCCAGACCTTGATGTAAAGACAGATATCCTCAGAAGGCTTTCCAGGGAACAGATGAATGCAACAATACAGTATTTTGTTCATTGCTTCCATTATTTCTGAGTTTTCACTCCATGAGACAATCCTGGGAATTTTTGGAGAGCAATTTAATAATTTGCCGCTTCAGATCTCACTTCAGTCAGTCTGTGAACCAGTTCTGGCATTACACTTGTCTTGAGAACAGCTACACAGCTGCTTCCCTGTACTATAGCTGCTTTCTCGGCATCCTGGAGAGAGTTAAGAGACCCATTCTTTAATGGGTTTCATAATTTCAAGTGAATGGGATAGTCTTAAATGAAAAAGCATATACTTCTCTCCAGATAACTGATTTCAGTCTTTCACCAAACTTTAGAGGACTGAGACCTATATTAGAGAGGTATCTATGAATTTAAAAACAAGCATGGTCTCAACTGTGATGCTATATTCTAGGAAGTTACATTCTCTGTTGTTAAGAGACCAGATCACGGTCACAACATTTGCTATTTGAATGACACCAATCTGCTTTGCAGCCCAGCCCTTCCTCTTGACATCTGCCATACGTGACTTTCTTAATCAAAAGACGTTATGCTGACTCCAGAATGCCTTGGCATGAGACACCTGCCACAATTCCAGCAGATAACTAAGCAGCTGCTTGCAGACTGTTTGGGAGGCCTGGGGACCATGATTAACTGCTTACCAAGCCCGGTGTTGAGTACAATACAGGTGCTGTTGAGCAACCAATCTAATATCAGATAGTCTGCTTACTAGGACTGATTTTTCCGGCATCAAGAGTTCATCAAAAGCCTCTGTTACTATGGGTCTGTCACACACCATCCAATCCAGTTTATTCTAAAACTGCCTGTGTAATCACAGCATTTACTAGAACATTAAGGGCCACCATAAGCCTCTTTGCAGATGCATCCTCTTCCTTACATTATTATAGTTTATGAGAAAAATGCATACATCTTGCAACTGGCTTCTTGAAAGTTAATCAATCTTAGAAGCAAAAGCATTCTTCAATTACTGGAGTAAAAACCAGTAAGCTAATTTCAGCCTTTAACTATGCTACTCAGATAAGTGTGTCAGTCTAATCTTCTGGATTTTCCGTAGGCTGGAACCTACCACTTTGGAAGATATGACTCTTGGTTGCCATATCACCTCCACATCATCAGCTTTAAAGTAATTTGTTCAAAGGGCAGAATCCTGCATTACAGTGAAATCATTAGGGCTTGTGGAATTTATTTACTGTTCTTTGACAGATCACATCAAACCTCAAATAACTGCTCCCAAGATTTCTACTCCATTCCCATCTCTGCTACTGGGTAATCATAGGCTGAGCTCCCAACATGTGTCCTCAGCAAAATAGCCACAGGAAACAAAATACTACCCACAAAAGTATTGGGGGGCAAAAAGACTTCCTCAAACAAACCAGAGGCATACCAAGTAACCTTTCTTAAGGGGTAAGGAGACGTAAGTATTTGTTCTGCCCAAAAACAGCTTCAGCAAAGTAGGCATCATCAGTTAAATCCTCAGAAATTTCTTAAAATATGCAAAATTATCCAAGAACATGCACAACTGGCTGTCTAATTTGGCCTGAAGAACTGCTGTAATTGGTAGTTTATGTACACACAGTACATAATGCTTACCTGTACAAACTTGATCTTGGTTTGCACATAAGAGGCATTTCACTGTACATGCATCCAAACTTTCCATAACACTAAGGGAGTTCAGTCAGAAGAAGAGTAAGAGACATTGTGGTTTCATCTCTGAGCAACTATTTATGATTTAAGTCAGTAAATCAAAGAAACATATCTGTAAGAAGTCTCAGACAAACAAGAGAAGCTTCAAACAACTAGAAATATCAAATATAAACACACATACTACTTTGTTTAAAGTAAGCTACCTGTCTAGCTCTAGCAAAAGTAGTATGAAAACAATTTTAAGATCAAGGCAAGCTCAAGTAAGAATTTCTGAAGCACAATCGACTCTAGTGTGGCTAACACCAAAACCAGAAACCCTAACTGCCAGAAAGAAACAACGTATCTCAACTACAACTTGCTGACATTTTTAATCAACTTGTTTGGAGAACTGACCAAGCAGTGAGACAAGGACAAAAAAGAAAAACAACAGATAATCAGAACTACTGTCTAGAGAACAAGGAAAAACAAAAGAAAAGAAAGCACTGCAAAGGTGTCAACTAACCGATAGTGCTGTTCTCATACATGTAAGTCGTTTGCTTGTCCAGCTGAAAGCGGTTAAATGCTGCTATCAAGGAAAGCACCTTAATAATCACCACATTAGGGCACAATCTCTTGGTGCAACTACAGCATTGCACAGGTTGCAGCTTACTTTCCTGAAACATGCCATCAGCTGTTTTCACAGAGGCCACTTTTACTAGCTTTTGCCTTGTCAATTGATGAGCTTTTTATTTTTGTTCACTCTTATTTTGCTTCTTTTACTTTGGATTTTATCCCATCCATGTTTTGTCGCCTTTATTTTCTGAAGACTTCTAATAAAGAATAAAGATGAGCCCTGAATGGCCCTATTTATTGGCCCTATTTATTTATTTTTTCTGAACAAGGCTGAATGAGTCTGCCTGTATGCAATGCCAGATTGAGGGGTTGGATGGAGGGAAGAAGACTGAATTCCTCATGGTTGTGCTATCCCACACATAGTAACGCAATGTTGTATGTTGTGACAGAAGCTTTTCCTGTGATTAGGCTACGCAGCTCCCTCTCCTATGCAGGCTGTACATATTTAGTAGCATACTTTTCTTTCAGAAAGAGCAGTAGCTTACATCTCTACTGTACCTAGACAATTTTCCCACAACTTGTAGAAATGTAGCTTTAATACTTTCACCTTCTGTCACATTTGGCTGAGTCAAACAAATATGGAAGGAAGGGTGGGTTTCTTAAACAGAGTGCAACCTGTGTGTGGCACATTACACACCTCCCTGCTCTCAGGAAATTAGGAAAAAAAACAATCACTGAACCTCACAGTTTGTGTGCAAATCATGCCTCTTTTCTGCAAAGTGATTTAGAATTTTTTTTTTCTTCATACAGATCTGTATCTAGAAAGCATTTACCAGCCTTAGATGACACAAATAGTTTTCATTACTTCTTTCCTAGCATGAAGAGAACATGGAAAATTTGGTAGCAGAATGAAGTATATTCTCACCTTCCCATGTCCTTAATACTGAAGATACTGGGGTTTCATACAAGTGAAGAAAGCATGTATTTCATAAAAGCTAGAATTACACACATTAAAGGAAATACATGAAAGAAGCAAGTTAGAAGGATTCAGGGAGTAAAAAAAAAAAAAAAAAAAGATACCTTTATCACTTATTTTCTCACATACCCAATCCAGCCTCAGGGACATTCACATTGTGCAAAGAATGCAGATGGGACATTTCTTTCCCAACAGAAAAACTGTGTTTTCCACATCAGGAACTGCATCCCAGTGTGTAGATTCTCCGGAAAAAAATTGCTCAATACAGACAGATGACAAGATCACATCCCTGAATGAATATTTATTTCTCTAACAGACATTCTCTCCTGACTAAATAGCATGACTGCAGATGTACTTTAGGAACCAGGAGAGTTCCGCAGACAAGTATAGAAATATGAGGATGTTTGCTTTGTTTCCCTTTAAGTGAATTATTTTGCAAAATCTTGGTCTTTATCTAATTAAATACAGTGCTCAATGACTGCACTACTTCATCATTCTGGAAAGTAGTGAATTATTCAAACATTTTGACCATGTTTACTCTGTTGCAAGAAGAGGAAAAACTAACTTAATTACAGTCATATTGGTTAAACAGCTCATAGAGTTAAGCTAGTCCTTGCCTTGAGATTGAAGATTGACAGGCATATTTAAGTAATAGAAGTGCTGAATTACAGTATATCAAGAAAGTACCTCTTATAAGTATCTCTCTTTTAACAATATTTATTAGCATTCTACACTTATTGATAGGTTCTTACATTTGCTTTCTACAATGCCAAAGAAATTTATATTAATAGTACTGATACCTGATAAAATAAAGTCCCTGGGTCATATTAGAAAGTGACCTGCACAGAATTGCTCTCAATACTGATAAACATTTATAATACGAGGGGTCAGAAATGTCGGCATGAGTTTCAAAAGAATGAGTTACACTAAAGAGCAGAAAAATACTGTACCACCTGTTTACACATCTATTGTCTGGGATATCCCTCCCTAAGGATGTGGTGAAATTTACATTATTCTAAAAATATTTTCAAGTTGTGCCAACTGGGAAAAGTAAACATATACATGAAGTGCTTTAGGGAACATTCCTTACTCCAAGGAATACTACAATATTCCACATGTGAATACACAATTCAACAAATCCTCTCTTCTTTGCTTGACAATCTTGAAAGTCTAAATACAGCTGAGACAGAAAACTGATCCAACAGCACACCCCATTGACTTTCAACAACACTGCAACAGCAATTAAATGTGGATATATGCTTGGGAACTCACACTGATATTGGTCTCACCTGAGGAGGAAGCAAGCGGTGCAGAATGCCTACTGAGCAGGCTGGAGCAGTTCCCAGCTGTAGTGTCTACATTCAACACAGCAGACTGGTTATGAACAAAGTCGGGCAATGGAGGCACGGGCAGAAGAGGGACCCTAGAATTATGCATAAAAGGTATAAGCACAGACCAGAATACAAGACATCACCACAAGACACACCCTAACTATCCAACAACAGGCAAATGCTAAATCATTAGCAGGTGGAAAGGGAAATATTAGCTTACTTATGAGTGCAATGAGACACAGGACAATTGATGCTGTATCAAGCAGTATTTGGGGAAGTGGTTCTGGACTACCAGTGTAGAAAGGACAGATAGCAGGGACAGTGCAATGAAGTCAGTCAAATGGTCTCCAATCTCTCACTTAACTATTCCGTTTTTGTCTTATCTCAAGATTCTCACTCTAAATTGCCATAAATGCCTCCCCCGGAGACAAACTTCTCCTGCCCACACACTTGAAAGAGCACCCATCCTCTCACATATTCCCTTTTCTCTCTAACATAAGTATTCCAAGATCAACTCTGAAAGGTGTTAGCTTGTATTTCTTCAGATAAGCCCATCTGTTTGGGAGATGGATCTGAGCAAGCAGCATGCCCATCACCAAGTGAAAAAAAAAAAAAAAAGTGAAAATGGAAAGCGATGGTGGAAGGTCTGGGATAAAAGATTTCTCAAGTTCCCAAGAAGGGCTTGGCCAGCACATATACACAAACTAAGAATGTAGGAGTGACTCCACAGATCCCTTTATCTCATCCTCTGCTCCCTATGTAACCTCAGCAAAAGGGCTTTCAACAGTTATTTCAAAACAGTACTACAGGGTAACCAAAAGTTCTTTTAAGAGGACCCACTACAATTTGTCCACAAGTCTGTCAGGCTGGAAAATACAGAAGGGCTACAAAGGTCTAACTCAATAGTCAGTTCAGCACAGCTTAAATGCAAAAGGCACAGGAAAAAAAAAATTGTTAGGTATCTATTATGAAGAAATAAGGTAAATAGATTTAAGTCCCTCACCCAGAACTGTCTGGCCCTGTAGGGACTGACAGAGCTGATGTTGAGTATTTTTTCTTGCCTTTCACATTCAACTTCTCTGTTTTTCGCCACTTTGCCCTGCGATTCTGAAACCAGACCTGATAAATAGAAAGAAAGGATACATTCAGGGAGGAAATGATCTACATACAAGAACACAAGCAAAGAAGCAGCAATAACTGCCTCCATGGATCACTAGGTGAATCCAGAATTCTCAAGGAACCTTTCTTCCACCGAACACCTAGAAGATTCACTGCAGAGAGGAGTAACAGCAGAAAGATACCCCAACCAGTTTCCTGTATTGCCCGTAACAGAACCTACAAGATAAAGAGTTCAACCTCTGTAGTTTTTTACCCACCCACTTGTCTCTTCACAGAGAACAGGAAGAGATGGTGGAGTACACAACAGCAAGCTTCACTGTCATTTTGGTACTTTTGGGGGTGAGTGCAGATTGGTGATTATTCATACACTGTCCATCCACAGGAGCCACACTCTCATCACTGCAGCCTCTACCCTATTACCCATGAGCTCCTCTTTCCTTCCTACTCAAGCTTCTCCTTCCTGCCCCAGTCCCTCTCCCTGTTGTTTTCTGGCACAGATCCCACTGTCAACATTGTTACCCACACAGCCGTTACCATGATACGCTGTGGTGTCACCCCAACCACAGTTGCAATCTCCCTCCTCTTCTCATTATCAGGGTAGTGGTCTTCCTGGAACATCTTCTCCAACTCTTCTAGCTGCTCTAGAAATGATGCATTGTTCAAAGACAGAGATAGGGAATATGTGATAAGGAAACAAACCAATAAAAAACAAGAGAAAAGAGACAGAAAAATACAAAAATGAACTTTTTTACTATTCTTAGAAATACACGAACATAAGAGATTTTCTTAAAAGCAAGCACAAAAATAAACAAGAGTCTTCTTCCCCAGTAAAACAAAGAGCATTGCTAGCAATGCTTAAAAAGCAAGGCATTCAGCAACCTTTATTTGAAGAAGTTCTCACACATTTAATGCTGGAAAATGCATTGAAAATGCCATTTAGAGCAGTTCAGCACCTCTGTGCTGTGCCTTCATTATGGTGTAAGAAACACTGGTGCTGTTGGCAATACAAGTGCCACTGTCTACCATCATGTTCCCCATTATCTACCTGCACTATAGAAGGTACGTGACTTCTTCCTGACAGGTTGCAGAATTTCTGGGTTGTCGCATAACTCTTTTTTTTCCTTGTTTTCACTATGGCTACTTCCAGATTCCAGGAATGAAGATACCTTGTAGGACTGCTGAGCTGCAACACTGGCTGAAGGACATTTTGATGATCTGCAAGTAGTTGGGCCACATGCATCCTGTAATGATGCTAGCCTGCAGAGATCTCCAGAGATGGCACTAGTGGCTTTCTCAGCACACATTCCACTTCTGTCATTATTATTTTTCTTTGTCCCCTTTTCAGTCTCATCTGAATAATAAACCTCATACTGTTCATGTGACTCTGACTTATCTGTGGGTTCCTGTGCAAACTCAACCACAGGAAGTAGGGGCACTGAATTCATGTCACTGAGGAAACTTGTCAGCTGTCCAGACGCTGAGGCAAAGTTGACTGAGCAGTCAAAGGCTGCAGAGTCTTCAGAAGATGACACAGCTGCCTGCAGCATGCAGTAACTGCCATCTTCCTCCTCTTCCTTCACAAGGCTTGTCTTATCTTCTCTTCCCAAACTATTCTCAACTTCCTCTTTCGTAGTTGCACTTTGGAACACAGATGGTACATTGCCTCCTGTACCATGCCCGCCAACAGGATCAGCATCTATCACAAAGTGCTCAGTGTTCAGTAACATGTCCTCCTCCTTGTCCTTGCACTCTGCAAGGAAAAAAATGAAAAACAACAGCCCCCACACCAACCCAAACACACACTGTAAGCCAGATGTGCCTAGATTTCAGTTATGGGAGAGGGACTGAAACACAACAGGGGGAGGAGGGGGGGTGGGGAACAGCTAGGGAATTCAGTATGAAAACTGACAAGAAAAGAGTGCTGCTAGAAGAGCAATAGAAAAGAATGTAACATGGCTAATATGGAGATATTCAAACATCTGAGACTAGAAAAGCCTCAAATTGAGAATGAAGATTCCTGAAAAAAAACAAAACAAAACAAAAAAAACCTTCAAACCACAGGAAGAATTAATAACAGATCTAGAGAATAGAGATAAGGTTGTGTATTACAAATACAGTAGTATTTGTAAGTAGAAGAGCACTGGGAATAACAAAATGTCTTTCAAATAAAGAATAAAAATCAGATGACATATCAAGTCCCTAAGTGACCCCTTACTAAAATAAGCAAAAGGCAAATGCAAGCCAAATTCTAGTCTACTCTGTCAGCAGTGATTATCTGACAAATAACACCGCTTCTTGATTATAGAGGTTTCTGTTTCTATCATACAGAAATTTACCAAGGAAAAAATAATGAATTATTTTATAATTAATATTATAATGAATGATCTTCTAATAACTTTCTTAGATTAGCTTTCCCCAGCTTCATGCACAACAGTAATGAATAACAGACCTACAGAACAGGTAATGAAATAGCTGGCTGAGTACAAAAATAGGTGAAGATTTACCAAGTTTAACAAAAAGCATAAACTGCATCACACTAATAGAGATAAAAAAGTAAAAGTCAGAAATAACACAGCAAGAGCAGAGTAGGCAACTACTACCATAACAGAATAAAAAAATAAGCATTATTCTTTCCAGCTGACACATATATTTTCAAACCGTGAAAACCTGCTGATTATCTCTGAATGTATGCAGGATTGCATGTGTTTTCCATTTTTTTTATTTCTAGAAGGTGACTATTCCTTAAGAATAGAAAGTAGAATAACAAAAATGGAACCATGTAATTGCTTCTTTCTGGAAAGAGGGAGATTTCAGCACATTGTTGGTAGCACTTCAATTTTTTAAGTGCTTACAGAGAAATTCAGCAATTTATTTTTTTGGAAAAAATATATAAAAATCATTTAATTTCACTCTATCCTACTTCTGACATACATAGGTGTAATGCCAAAATAAAATACTCACTTAAGAAAAAAAAATGTTGAGGCAAAAAGCAATTGTTAAATCAAGTAACAACCTCACAAAATCAGTCAGCTGTGTGAATGTTGATGGAAATATGAAGGGACAACAGGCTGTTTCCAAGACCTTCCAATTTTCCTTTTTACAGAATTAAGAGAACTGAATGAGTTGTATAGGAAAGAGACAGGAAACTACCTACCCATAATAATCTGAACTTGTTAGGCAGTAAGTTTCCATTGCTGTTAAATGAGATAAAATATACGAATGGGAAGGGCCAAGAACTGAATGAGGAAGAAGTTGGCTATGTTTTACACAATTCCTTTTTACACTGTCATCCCTGCTGTATTTGAACTTGTTTCAGTCCTACTCTTGCTCATTATGCAAGAAAGCTAATGTTTTCACATCATCCATTCTGTCAAACTCTGCCTTGAAACAAAAATAGTATTTTCAGCTCCATGTTTTGATTTAAGAAGGCTTTTTATTTATATGTGCTTACATAAAAAAATACATTTCAAAGTCATGTGTGTCCCTTGTGTCTGCAGACAGATCAACAGCACGAATTTTTCATCACCTGCAGAAACAATCCTTCATGAAACAGAAATCGTTACCTCTATTTTTAAGACGTACAGCAAAAGCCTGACAACATGTAACTTAGTATTGCCAAGAAGAGATCTGAAATGAAAATGAAGTTCAGAAAGACAAGACCTTCATGGCAACAGCTAGGGAGTTACCAACACAACCCTTTCTTCCATCATTGCTATTGCAAGAGACCAGACCAAACAACACCTGTCCCATTTTCAGATAATGAATCTTAAACAGAAGGGATTTTAAGTGGCTAGAAAAATTATACTATCAGAGTCTGGAATGCCTGAAGGTGCAGAAGCAGGAAGCAAAGTCATCTTTTTCTCCTCACAGCCACCCTCTCAGAAGTTGCTAGAACAAGGTAGCCACTTGCGCAGTGACAGCAAGACTTTGAAGATTGGTTTGAATGTTTGGTACAAAGCAACCTGAACAGACACAGGGAGAAACATGAACTTCGCAGAGCTATCAATGCAAGCTCAAAGATGAAAATTGAACAGCAGGTGAGGGATGTAAGTGCTACCAGTCTAGAAACCCTGAAGCTGCAGGACCTCATTACTGGTATGAAGTGAGTATATATAGTGATATGAAGGGAAGACCAACAGCTCCAGTCTTCTCACTTTTACAATCCCAGAGACAAGTGCCATGCAGATGCCCAGCCAGCAGCAGCTCACTGCCCCCGAACCACTGAGGGCACCCCAGACAAAACGACAGCACCACAGGGGCACAGAAAGTGGCCCGGGGGAGGTGGTGGGGTCATTATCCTCCACCGGGGCTGCTCATTAGGCTCATTATCGGGTGCATCCCCCCAAAGACTGAGGAGAGACGATGCCCCATCCCTGCAGCCCAACCCTTACCCAGCCCTTGGGGCACCCGCTCCTCCTTCTCTCCGGCCCCGTCCATGCCTGCTCGGCGGCGGCGGGTCCGGCTCGGCTCAGCCTGGTAAATGGCGGCGAGCTCCAGCGGGCTCATCAAAGCCACCTGCGGCACCAGCCGCCCCCTGGGCAGAGCGTGGCCCAGACAGTCGGACTGACCTACCTCAGCCGCACGGGGGGCGGCAGAGGCAGGCTCCCCCCGCGGAGGAGTGGGGCGACAGCGCCCAGCGGCATCGCAGCCAAAGGGGAGCCAGCCTGGAGAGCCCTGCCGCGGTTGGCAGCGAGCCTCTGGTGGCCCGTTGTGGCGACTGGGGCTGGCGCCTGCTTGCCCTCTGCCCGCTCAGGCGCCATCGCCTGAGGGAGGCAGTGTACGGAGGCGCTCGTCTAAGGTTGTGCTCATAAAGTTTGCGTGAGGAGCGAGTTTAAATATCGTTAATGGCATGCATTTGGAACCCAGATGTTACAAAATTGATTTGTGTAATAGATCACGCTGAATGAGATAAACCTCATTATCTTCCCTTGTGGTCTGGCAGCAAGACAGCTTTGTTTTTTGTGTGCTCTGGATGTAGATGCTTTGAAATACTTCTAATTCTCCATAAACTAGTGCTTACAAGAAATAAGTGCTACTTCCTGACTTTTTGGTGCCGTCATCTTGCATCGTTTTCATATGTAAAAGTCTTTTAATAAAAATCAAGGCTCCTAACTCAGTGATACCAAGCAATTAGTACTCTCATGCTACTACAAGTGTTGTCATCAGCTCTGATAAAATTTAAAACAGCTTTGCATACTTGCAGGTGAGAACACAAGATGTAGGGAGGAGTGAACCAAGTCTGACTTCTTTCTTTCCTTGTGCAGCTGATAGAGAGACCTGTACTTGCATGGATGACAATGGTTCCAAAAATCAACCCTTCTTCTCTTACATCTTCCGTGTTCAGCTTTTCTAACCACTGAGTGAAGTGGGGCTGGCTCTAAACGCAATTTATATGTCTGCAAACAAGACAGACAGTCCTTGCTTAATGTATGTGATTTGCTTAATTGTGTTCTGCACCACCATGATGAAATACCCTTCAACGTCATCTTGGTTATAGGCTTAGTATCTTAATGCTGGCATTCTCCTACTGTGCATTTTACCATATATCCTGTTTTTGTTAAAAAATTCACTTTAGCATCTAGGGTCATGCATCTGCAGATGCTTTCACTTGAGTGCCATTACATTGTGTTAAATGAGTGTAAACCAAAGCAGGTGCACCAGCATTCTGAAGACAGTACAATTAGAATGACAGTGCATCTGGTTCCACCACGAAATACAAGACATGCTGGCTAGAATGTTATTGCAGCTAAAATGACATTTAATTTCTTAGAGGCATTCAGCTGACCAGACTCAACTCTGATCTTGGAGTGGATGGGATTAGTTTTATCTAATCAATATTAGATAAAAGCACAAAGATAAAAATTAAAACTGCTTTAGAAGTTCCTGTCAATGTTATGTTTGTTTACTGAATTCTGGTCATAATGTCAGCTTTTTCTAGCATTCTGAAGAAGAATAAGAACTGTGGAGAATGTTTTCATTTATTTCTGTCAGAAGGGATCAAAACTTTTTTTTTTTTTTTTTTTTTTTGTAATGGAAAAAAAATAGCACAAAAAAACATTCCATTTTGAGACATAAACCAAGAATTTTCCAGGTTATCAACAACACTTTTTAAATGTAACTTGTACCTGTATTTCATTCGTGTTCTTACCACAAAATAGATGAGTTCAACTGCCCCCCTCTACAAGTTGTCTTTAATGTTTTTATCTCTCAACAGTATGGAAATACTGATTTTTATTTTTTTCCCAGTTACGCTATATATGTCCCCAGACATTCCTGTGGAAGACATAGGTGCAACACAGAAACTCGGTGGGATGACTCATGCAATAGAGTGCTGGAATGGAAAATATAAACTCTAGAGAAGGAATAGGCTAGGAAGGAGAGGCAGTGGGGTAGCTCTATATTTTAGGGAGTCTTTGATTGTCTTGAGCTTAATGGTGGTGATGATAGGGTTGAGTATTTTCGGGTAAGAATCAGGGGCAAGGAAAACAAGGCAAAAGTCATGGTGTGAGTCTGTTAGGGACTGCCCAACCAGGCTGAAGAGGCAGATGAAATATTCTCTAAGCAGCTGGGAGGTCTCACAAATGCTAAGTCTTGTTTTCATGGGAGACTTCAACTTATCAGATGTCTACTGGAAATACAGCTGAGAGGAAACAGTTTAGGAGGTTTCTGGAGTGTGTGGAAGTTCAGTTCCTGACATAGCTGTTGAGTGAGCCAACTCAAGGCACCCTGCTGGATCTTTTGCTTATGAGCAGAGAAGGACTTGTGGGTGATGTGAAGGTTGGAGGATGTCTTGGGCATAGTGGTCATGAATTAATAGTTTTTGATTCTTGGAAAAGTCAGGAGGATGGTTAGCAGAACAGCCACCCTGTACTTCCAGAGGGCAGACCTTGGTCTGTTTAGGAGTTTGGCTAAGAACGTCCCTTGGGAGGCTGTCCTGAAGGGTAAAGGAGTCCAGGAAGGCTGGACACTTTTCAAGAAGGAAATCTTAAAGGTACTGGAGCAGGCCATCCCCATGTGCTGAAAGACAAGCTGGTGGGGAAGAAGACTTGCCTTACTGAATAGAGAGCTTTGGCTGGAACTCAGGAAGAAAAAAAAAAAAAAAAAGGGTTTATGATCTTTGGAAGAAGGGGCAGGCCACTAAGGAGAACTACAAAGATGTTGTGGAGCTATGCAGGGAGAAAATTAGAAGGGCCAAAGCCTAACTGCCCAACTGCAGCTTAATCTGGCTACTGTCTTTAAAGACGATAAAAATGTTTATATAAATACATTAGCAACAAAAGGAAGACTAAGGAGAATCTCCATCCTTTTTTGGATGTAAGGGGAAAACATAGTGACAAAGGATGAGGAAAAGGCTGAGTTACTTACTGCCTTCTTTGCCTCACTCTTTACTAGTAAGACCAGTTGCTGTCTAGGTACCCAGCCTTCTGAGCTGGAAGATAGGGGTGGGGAGCAGATCTCCAGGGAGATCCTAGTTGACTGGAGGCTAGCAAATGTGATGATCATCTACAAAAAAGGTCAGAAGGAACAGACCTGTCAGTCTGACCTTAATGCAAGGGAAGGTTATGGAGCAGATCATCTTGAACACCATCATGCAGCACACACAAGACAACCAGGCCCAGTCAGCATAAATTTGTGAAAGGCACATTCTGCTTGACTAACCTGATCTCTTTCTGTGACAAGGTGACCTGCTTAGTGTATGAGAGAAAGGCTGTGGACGTCTACCTAGACTTTGGTAAAGCTTCTGACACTGTTTTCTACAGTATTCTTCTGGAGAAACTGTCTACTTATGGCTTGGACAGGTGTATACTTTGCTGGGTAAAGATCTGGCTGTGTTGCCAGGCCCAAAGAGTTGTGGTAAATGGAGTTAAATCCAGTTGGAGGCTAGTCAAAAATGGTGTTCCCCAGGGCTCATTGGGTTCTCTTTCATATTTTTATCAATGATCTGGACAAGGGGACCAAGTTGTACCCTCAGTAAGTTTGTAGATGGCACCAAGTTAGGCAGGAGTGTTGATCTGCCTGAGGGTAGGAAGGCTCTGCAGAGAAAACTAGATAAGCTGGACTAATGGGCCGAGGCCAACAGGATGAGGTTCTACAAGGCCAAGTGCCGGATCCTGCACTTGGGGCAAAACAACCCCACATAGTGCTACAGGCTAGGGGAAGAGTGGCTGGAAAGCTGCCCGTTAGAAAGGGACCTGGTGGAATTGGTCAATAAATGGCTGAACACGAGCCAGCAGTGTACTCAAGTGGCCAAGAAGGCCAACACCATTTTGGCTTGTATCAGAAATATTGTGGCCACCAGAACTAGGTGATTGTCCCTTTCTACTCAGCTCTGGTGAGGTCACATCTCAAATACTGTGTTCAGTTTTGGGCCTCTCACTACAGGGACATTGAGGTGCTGGAGTGTGTCCAAAGAAGGGCAACAAAGCTGGCAAAGGGTCTAGAGAACAAGTCTTACGAGGAGCGGCTGAGGGTTCTTTAACCTAGAGTAAAGGAGGCCCAGGGGATATTGTGTTGCTCTCAACTACCTCAAAGGAGGTTGTTGCAAGGTGGGCAGTTGGTCTCTTCTCTCAAGCGACAAGTGATAGGACAAGACAAAATGGCCTCAAGTTGTGCCAGGAGATTTTTAGATTGGATATTAGGAAAAAGTTCTTCACCAAAAGGGTTTTGAAGCATTGGAACAGCCCAGGGAAGTGGTTGAATCACCATCCCTGGAGGTACGTAAAAGACACGTAGACGTGATGCTAAGGGACATGGTTTAGTGGTACACTTGGCAGTGTTAGGTTAACAGTTTGACTTTAGGATCATGGAGGTCTTTTCCATCATAAGTGATTCTATGATGTTCTGAAAATATTCAGAAAATAGCGAGTTACTCACATTTGAGATGAAAACCTAAAATAAGGAAAGCAGGAAGTTGTTTATTTTAACTGGAGAAGTGCATGAGTTTATTAGGACTAAAAGCAACTTTTTTTTTTTTTTTTTTTTTTTTTAATCCAGCTAAAATTATTGACATAAATAGACTGGAATTAGTCATACCAGGTACAGTGTAAATAAGACATATAGGTAGAGTGTTACAGAAAAAGAAAGTTGGAAATATGAAGATAACTAATTCTTCAAATATATTAAATGCAAGAAGGCTACACACTGTTTTCTTTGGTGTATTGGTTCTTATACTTGATCTTGCATTGATGTAAATAAACGCAAACACTTTCCTTTAACACAAACACTATTTTACAAATTGAAGGCATGTCCTCAAATAGACAGGTTCTGCACAAAAGCAGGACTGTGTGTAAACTGACTTAAAACCAGGGAGTTCTACAAAAGAACTGAGGCCCTGGTACATATTTTGAGTTTATCTACAGTGGCTAAATATCTCAGTGTTTTCTATAAGTGTGCAAAATGGTGCATGCAATACCACATCAGCTATCAGATTAAGAGCAGCAGGAAATTGCCACTTCATTGCATATGCCTAGTCATAGTTATTTTGTACAGGGCATGTACAAACATGCCATGGTTACATGTCAAAGGTAACTGTTTTCTACTTTGAGTGGGAAGCAGTGTGAAAAAATAGTAATTTCTCATTGCTTACTGGGACACATGTTCAGGAGAGAGGTGACCTTTGTGAAACAGATTCTTCAGCTTGATACCTCTTAAGGTGCAGGAAATCATCACAGTGACTTCCAAGAATTTTCTGAAACTCAAATTAATTTTCTACTGCTGTCAAGTACTCTTAACAGTATGTTGAGACTGAGTTAAATTCAGGTACAATGAAACACTGTGCCTATTTAAAAACAATCAGTAGACTTGCACAATCAAATAGATAAATTGTCCTAAATAGAAATTATACTGCGGATATTAATACCATCAAGATATCAAGAAGATATTTCAAATGGAAAACTCTCCTCAACTAGACTGTGTTTTGCACTTAGCACCTTCTTTCTCAGGAACTCAAAGCTCTTAGTATGTTAATACTAACAAATTTAGCCTCACAACATCCAGTGAGGTAGGTAAATGTACCCCCATTTCACAGATGGGAAAACTGAGGCAGAATTCTGAAGTGACTTGCCCAAGGTTCTGCAATCTGTGAGTGGAAAAAAACAGAATATATTTTCAGAAGTCCAGATCTTAGACTTCTATATGATTAAAGTCCCTCCTCCATACTACCACAAAGCAAGCAATACATGCAACATTTTTCTCTCCTACTGCTGCTGTAATCCTGGTGATAGAAAGGAAGTAAATGACTTTTCCTGATTGAATTCCCGCTTTCTTTGGCAAAAAGCACCTGTTTCTGTCAAAGTGCTGTATTACGCTCTTTGCAGAGGTGCTTCTTCTGAAGCACATTAGAAAAAGGTGGTTTCCCGGTTTCCCTATGCCAGGGAGGCTGTACAGGTCCAAACAAGGTAGAGTTATTTCTTGCAGAAGACCTGCTGCTTGGCATTTTTCACGCGTTGTTCTTCCTTCAGGTTCTTCTGCCGTGCTTGTTTGCTGGAGATATATTCCACATGTTCTGAGGGGAACCAGCCTCTCTCCCTGTCTGAAAGTTTCACTCCTTCCATCCATCCTGTGGGAGTGGGGACAAAACACAACATGCGCTTTTTTTCATTCGTCTTCCCCAAAAGCCCCTTCCAACAAGGCCCTAGGATCAAATATAAAAATCCCCTTTCAGCTTCCAAATAAAGTAGCTTAATGAAGATGAAAATAAGAGTCTCTTCATCCTCTTAATGCAACAATCAGAACTGAGAAGCTCCTTTTGAAGCCTGATAGCATTGTGAAAGTTTAACACTACTAAAGAAACTTTCGGTCCATAATTTAAGATACCCATTGTTTTTTCTGCTCACCATCATTGCTGAGCTGCATAACCATAATGATATCTGCTTTCTCCAAAGCTAGCTCATCATTTTCCCGAGCTTTGTATGTCCTTATGCATTGAACCTGTGGTGCATCTAAAAGAAGAGGAAAGATCAGAATGGTATACAAGAAAGTAACAATAAACCTGTGTACACCAGACCCAGAGGTGGAAGGGGATAAAAGACTGCCCAAACACTGATGAGTGAAAAAGTGGAAGTGAGACTACAGGTCTTCTACATAATGAGGAGTAAAGATAGGTAAAACAACTGACAGAACGTGGCACTGAGGGAAAGTCCATGAATATCTTTAATTACAAAAAGGCAAATATTCTGCCTTAAAGTCTTTCTGGTTTGTTCTACCTTGCAGTGACACCCAACCCCTCTGAATGCCCCACCCTCATTGCTGTAATAGCAGATCAGTCTCACCAGGACATTCCAGGAGATCCAGTTCCCCTCGTGGAGGAGCCAAAGCAGAGATCCACCTCAGCTTCTCACTGCTGGAAAACATCACCAGATAGGTGTCAGACTTCAATTTGAGGTATGGCAGTCTGATGACAGGAGTGTGTGTGCACGCATGTGTGTGCATGCTTGCTCACAGGAGGGGGTAGAAGGGGGGTCCTTAGAGAAGCAGGGAAAGAAGTGGAGAAAAGGGATGGGACAAGGCAAAACCTCCCATTTTTGGAGGCTGATAGTATGAAATGATGTGGTAGTATTGTATAAACAGCTATGATGAAAGAGAAGAAAAGTGGTTCACTAGGGACTTAAGGCAAAAGGATGATTTCTGAGTCCTCTGCTCAGCAGTTGCGTTTGATACTTTAGCATATTTGTTGAGGGACAACTGCCAGGCTTCTAGGAGGTATCTGGCTATGGTACTGGGATATACTAAGGGTAACCTTGAACTCACTTACTGTGTCTCTGTTCGAAACAGGAACTCTACTCTCTTTCCCTGGTAATTCTGAAGTAGAAAGAGACGGAAAACATTTTTGTTTGTTCCATGTAGTTTCATCTCGCACTTCTCCCCACGCACTTCTGAGAAAGCGGCATGATCAAACACAACAAAACGTCCACCCCTGGAGGTAAAGAGGAGTAACAGAAGTTGTGATTTTTTAAGGTAATAAGAGTTAAGAAGTGAGTCCATGTAGCTCCCTGATGTCAGGAAAGCAAGAAGCTTTTAATGAGTCTTCATCTGCTTCAGGCACCGTAAGCTTTGTTTTTGCTGGAAGTCTGAAAAGGCCAGAGAAGAGAGAGAGGGGATTTAACAAAAAAGGGTAGAAATACTAAGCTCTGTCCTATCAAGGTTTTACTTGATAGCTTCCAGCGTAACAGAATCAGAACACACACACACATCCTTCCTTAACCAGCCAACCACATTTTCCAGTTTCAGTGATTTGCACATTCAGAAGCCTTCATACTGTCCTTTAGGAAGAAATTATTTTTGAGTAGAACTACAATAAATTGTTATTATTAAAGTGCTTCATATTATAGAAATGGAGAGACAATGGAAGTGTTGCACTAGAGACCACAACATATCTAGTTATATTAGCGTATGTTCTAATTAAGAGCTGGGATATCATATTCTACATACTTACATGATACTCATGTAATGTAGGGTTAGGAGAGTGACTTGACAAATGCTGCCACTTGCTGGCAGGCAGAGGGAAAGGACTCTCACCAAAGCACAGACCCAGAAAGAGACAGGCGTTTTGGAAGGGACAGCAAGAACTGTGGTTGAAGCACTCACTCCTTCGGCCGAGACAGGAGCAGACAGTCATTGAAGAGATGTAAGTAGATGGGACGGGTGGTGACTTTCCATTTTGGACTTGGGGTGTTGAAGTCCAGTGCTGTCAACTCACCACACTTCACAAGTCGCCTTGACTGTGAAATGAGTGGGAATATCTACAAGACAGAAATGAATATTTACATCAGGTGTATGCAATGAATCTATGAGTTTTAGATTTGCATTTGTGCCAACTTGTGGTAGGGACCATCAGCTGAAGTCTCACACAAATGACTGGGCAAGGGAAGTATTGATGAAGAGCTGACCTGTGCATGATATTCTGATTAAACAGTTTTGTGTACATTGCAGAACAGAAGTAAGTACAATCGACTTTGCAAGGAAAGAGATAAAAAAAGTTAGGCTAGAGCAAGGCTCAGGACATGGACAAGCTCACCTTGCACTCAAATTCAATCTTCTGGCTGAGGTAGATCAGCTCTTCAGTGCTCTTCATGCGCTGGACATTTTCATTGCAGTCCTTGATGAGCTGCAGAAGAAAACAGGTGACAGTGAGATAGTGAGGACCAGAAATGCCTAGTGGGATCAGTACTACTTCCAGGAGCCCATGACAAATCAGTGTAAGCGACAATTTCTTGTGCATCTTCCTGGGAGAGAAAAAAATATGTTTTTCAGGTAAGCATACTAAGCTTCTCCATAGCTACAAAGATAGTCCTTCTTTCTTAAGAAAATTATTTGTTAGATGAAGTCTATATAAGTATTGTTTTAACTTTGGTTAACTTTGGAATACTAGGAGGGATACTAGAGTCTCCTTTCTGTTGAGGTGACAGAAGTTGAATTGCCAGTCATTTGGAAACAGCTTTTATTAGATGCTCCACTGTAAACAAGGGAGGCTGATGAGATAAACACCAGGCAGGGATTTTCCACAACCCAGAGCTTGTTGCAGTATCTGTGAGGACCTGACACAATGAAACAGAGGTATTTCAGTCTTGAAGTCGTCTACATAGCTGTCTAAGGTGATACAAGGCAGCTGCATAACAGCGTCATAGAGATGACTCTGGCTTGAACACAGATGAGTCCCAAGATTCAGCATATGACATCTTACCCACCTGCCTCAAGACTGCAGTGCAGCCTCAAATGCAGCAGGTAGGTGTCATCCAAAGAGTTTTAAGGAGGTATGCATCACGTTGAACTAGTCCTTACGTTTGTTGTGGAGAGTAGGGGAGTGATTACAAGTGAGTGACATTTCAAGGTCAAATGATGACTAGACACTAGAGGAGCTAGCTAGGAAGAAGTCTACCTTATTCTGCTGTACAAATTGCAGGTAACAAATTGTACTAGAAGACTTTAAGTCTTGTCTCTTTGATAAATAGGATGGAAGAATGGATGTAACAGGGTAATCATCTTGCCATGCTTTTTACGTTTATTTTAAAGCAAGATTTCCTTGGAGAAGGAGGAAATAAATTGGTAGCTAACTAGAGGGAAAGGTAATGAACACAAAGGAGACCACAAAGAGCAAGTCCTGAAAAAAGTAGTTCAGTATCACTGGCAAAGGTTCAGCTGCATCCCAGCTGGGTCCTTTCTCAGTGTTGTCTGCTCACAGCTACATGTGCACATGAACACACTTATTTGTCACAATGACAAGGGTCCTTGGCAAGGGTGAGGGTCGATGAAAAGTACAGGGCCACTTTGGTGCCCTGTAGTTGTGTGATAGAGCGTAGCTGTGGAGACTGGGTTGATGGCCTTACCTTTTCAAGTGCATCATAGGCCTGTGTTGCTTGCACTTCTTCCTCAGACCCAGGCCGAGTTCTCTTCAGGATATTCTGCATGAGAAAAGATGTTTTTTGTAATGCAGACAGGCAAAGCAGACTATGGGAAGGCTAGGAGAATCAAGGAGACACCAAGATACCAGCCTCTAGGGAGTCTAAAGCAGTGGTATGAAATGAAATGTGGAGATCAGGCCAGAAATTTGAGGTGCAGAATGTAGCTGACAAGACGCATTGAATAGGGCATTGCTGAAAATCTAAATGGAATTAACTATCCTGTGCAAGTTACGTGGCATAGCAGGCCATTACTAATACAAGCACAGCCTTAAGTGAAGAATAGTTCTTTGCCTATCATTCCTTTTTTCTCCCATTCAGAAAAGGCTCAAATAATCAAAAAGAAAAAATTTAGTTGAAAGAGCTCAAAACTGATCCATTAGCAACTTTCAGATTGTCAAATAGACAGATAATGTTGCAGGCAAAGAGCAGGGACAGACTGCCTTCCAGAGGGCAGACAGAGAATACTTGGCTTGTTTTCCTAGCAGGAAGATAAAAAAAGTTAAATAAAATTTAAATCAGCATGTACTGAGACTCTATACATTATTTATTGGAACACAATGGTAATACTACAGCAAAGTCCTAACAAGTATACAAAATGCATTGACTCATAGGGAGCTATCATTTCCAATTCATGGTGGTCGTCTAATGTATAGCCGCATTTGTATGATGACAAATGGATTTGTTTTTGCAAAGGCATATTTGCAACATGTACAACAGAGTCATTTTAGAGCATTCAGCCAAACATCAAAGATATAGCATGAAGGAAGACTGCATGCAGCCCCAGTGCTTGGTGCTAGCTCATATTATAGCTCATGACTTTCAGTCTTCAAGAAGGATCAGCTTGAGAGAAAATGTAGGAGAGCAGAGAATCAACACAGTTACCTGTAGGAGGAGTTTGAGTCGAGTGATACGCTGGAAAGGGAGGATGAGGAAGGATTTAAGTGAGAGACGTTGGCATACTGGATCACTTTCCAGTCTCTCCAGAACTTGCTGGAATCCTGCATTTCCATTTCTGTGGGAGTGCAAAAGAGAGAAGACATCCAGGTATCAGAGCAAATAAATAGTCTTTCAAATGAAGGGAAAAAAAAGTACCAGATATCACCAAATACTGGAGTACTCCAGTCCCTGCAGTCAGGTTTTGTCAAGAAACTGGGACACTCTGCTGAAGAAGAGTATGGGTTTCTAACAGCTACAGGAGGACAGCAGTACAACCTTTATAGGTCGTTCCTCTTTGTGCCACAGTCCTCTGTGGAATAAAAGCCAGAAGTGACATCTATGTTTCAATTCCCCCCCTATGAAAAGGGCACCTTTCACAAGACAGAGGTGGTTTGTATTCTTTCCTCACACCAAATGCGCTTTTTCTAGAGGCTGGAAAAGCTGCCTCTCCTCTCCTGCTACTCCTGGGCGGAGTAGTCTTTGCACGTAACATGTCTCAGCCTCTGACAGGCAGCTACTGCTATCCAGTTTTCTGTCTTGGGTAGCAGCAAATACAAGGCTAATGGTATGTAAGTGGCATTTACTGCCAGAATAGCTAGTCCCATATGCTAAGAGATGGAGAAGAAGGTTGTAGGCCGGATAAAAGTGCCTCACAAGTAGCCATTGGGCCCACAATGCCCTAGACAATATCCTAAAGGTCCTTTTTGTGTGGAACTGAACCTTCACTGAAGAAAACCAATTGTGAGACTAGATTCCTTCCAGTCAGCAGCACCGAGGGACAGTGTCTGAATGCTGTGTTTGGAACACTGCATTCTAGGAATCGTAGTTTCACTGGAATTAGGTTGTTATGTAGAGAAGCAGTGCAGAAGTGCAAATGAAATCTTGCTCAGGACTGGACCTATGCCTGAGCAATGCTTGGTTGGGCCATTGGGTACAGAAGAAGAGGGCAAGAGACATTCACTTCCACCACCCACAGCAAGAGAGATTAATGGTGCTCCAGTTTTAGGATTTTCAATGTATTCTAAAGACACCTGAATCACCTGAGACACCTGAAGACACCTGAGCCAGTTTAAATTTACTGAAAGCAGCCATACTTTTAACCTATCACTTTCAGGTTCTTAGTAGTCTGAAAACCACAGACTGAAAATGACTATCCAGAACAGCTATTTTTTTCCATTTTTCAATAGTGATTAAATACAGACAATAGCCTGCAATAGAATCACATGTATGTCCATTATTCTTTCTCTTTTCAGTACTATGAAAGAGGATCCTTAGAGCAGCTCACTCCTGCTATCCCAAATGCCATTGAATTGAAGAAGATTCTGACTTGTTCTTCTGGGGTGTATAGCGTGAGTGTCAGCAAACAGACAATACCTATTCCCCATCACCTGAAAGAACGCACATCAGAGGTGCAGCAAGCAAGCAGGGAGAAGGATGCAACAAATGAAAAACTTACAGTAACCGTTGGAAGGTTTGCTCCTGATATGTCTGGTTTGTTACATATGGTAGATATACCCTGCGGAACTCAGGGGCATGTTTCAGAGCCACATCACATACATGGAAGGTGAACATGTCCTCCTCAAACTTCTCTTCCAAGTCAAAAAGGAAACTGCAGCATGTAGTTGCAGTGCCGTAAAAGGAGAGGGAAATACAGAGCACAGTGATCAGTGTCATTTAGTAGTAGTTAGTAGTAACATCCTCATTTCTTTAAAGTCAGGACAGCCCACATAAGTGCAAGATAGCCCTTTACTTCTAGAATGTAGTGCCCATACAATGACAATCTGGGGCTAGGTATCAAGGAAGAGTCAGAGGCAAAATGGATTACTGTTCTTCATAGAATACCCTGAGTTGAAAAGGACCCAAAAGGATCATCAAGTCCAGCTCCTGGCTCCACACAGGGCCACTCAAAAATCAGACCAACTAATATCCAACTCAAACGCTCCCCTGTCACAGCTTCATGCTGTTCCCTCGAGTCCTGTTGCTGTTCACCAGAGAGCACCTGCCCCTCCACTCCTCCTCATGAGGAAGCTGTAGGCCATGATGAGGTTTCTTCTCAGTCTCTTCTTCTCTAGGCTGAACAATCCAAGTGACCTCAGCTGCTCCTCACACATCTTGCCCTCTGGACCCTTCACCATCTTCATGGCTCTCCTTTGGACCCTAATAGTTTTATGTCTTTCTTACATTGTGGTGCCCAGAACTGCACACAGTACTCAAGGTAAGGCCACACCCCACCAGTGCAGAGGACAGAGTCACTTCTCTCAATGGGTTAGTAATGCTGTGCTTGATGCATCTTAGCATATAGTAGTCCCTCTTTCAGCTGCCAGGGCACACTTAACTCATAGTCAACTTACTGTCAACCAAAACCCCCAAGATTCCTTTCTGCAGGGCTGCTCTCCAGCCTCTCATCCTCCAGTCTGTATGGATAGGATAACCAGGGTTTCCCCATCCCAGGTGCAGAATCTGGCACTTGCAACTTTCATGCATTTGTTGACAGCCCAGCCCTCTAATTCATTCCTGAGAAATCATATTTGCTACTTATAAGGCATGGATAGGAAACAATAGCAAACTGGGATATCACCAAAATAATCCCAATAGTAGAAATCAAAAACTCAGTAGAAAACCATAGTAGCTTAGTGATATATGTAGCTAACCCTTGAAAGAGGAAAACAGAATCCTACAACGTACAGGATTCCTTGCATGTGGGATCATGTCTACATTTTATGACTTCCGCTCTATTGATTCACATTAGATTGTCACACGATGGCTTTTTGGCTTTTTAATTTTTGTTTTCTGCCCTCCCCCCCCCCCCCCCTTTTTTTTTTTGGATAACGGACTGTGCAGCTCTTTCTGCAGTCTTGCATTTGGCAGGAGCTACATTTGGTTTGGGCTTAAGTCTAGTTATTCAAGTTACGTTGTAGTTAAGGCCAATATGGCATGACTACAATAGCATTTTGAATGTTTTAGCCCTGTCTTGCCTAATCATTTCTGGGACTTAACAACAAGATTTGCATTGCCGTGTCACCTAAAATGGTAAAGGTTCCTTTGAGGGCAGCACTGGTATCCAATCACAGAGTGCTATAGGCTTGTATATCTAACTCAAAGGTCAGTGAATGTGCAGAACACAAGTGAGATAAGTTACTGATGGAAAATGGTAGTTTCTAGACTGTATCTGTGCTTCATGGAGGGTGTTAGTCATGGAAGCAAAGGGCCATATCTCACCTGGCACTGACATCACGTACGTCCTGAAGGCGGGAGAAAAGCCACTGACGCTCCTGATTGGTGAGCATTGCCTGGAGCTCTGCTGATCGCTGGAAGTGATCCACTGCCACATTTAAACTGCGCAGGTATGAAGCCTCAGACATTATCAACTCAAATTTGGCCTTGAGAGAAGAAAGGAGGGAGCACAAGATCAGTAAACCAGGCAAGTCTGCAAGGAGTCTTACTGACAGGAATCAGGAACAAAGCAGGAAGACTTCCTACTACATGCCGTAAGTAGTGTGTAATTACAAAAGAAGAGGCTTTGGGAATGAAAAACAGCTTTGTGGTATGACTCAAAAAGACTAATAGCTACCTGCTTTAATTTTATTTTTCATTTCCCCTTGACTCCACTTTCACTAGATCCCCTATTTTATGTATTCCCATAAATTTTACAGCAACTGCATTGCCCCCATTCTTTTCCACCTTCATCATGTTTCACATGCTGTTCTTTTCTTCTCTCTCTCTAGGTTCTCCCATTCACTTTTTGGTTCCTCCCATTTTCTTTACCCAGTTTCTCTGTGTACCATTTTGCTGAACACATACATCTTCCCATTTCCTCTGAGCCGTGCAGTTCACATAGGTCAATTTTGTAAATGCACACTCTACCACCAGAATGACAATTCACTGTGGTTTTATTAGCATTTCTCATAAGCTTAAGTGTGGGAGAATGCTGCAGGTCTTCTACTTTAATATTCTCTTTTGCATCAAACATGCTTAAAATTCCATGTTTTATCTTGCCCCAATTTCCCTATGTCTTTTTTTCATGAAATTACAGATTTTCCCGTCTCCTTACTTCAGTGTGTCTTTCCTCTGCAATGCTCAACTTCAGCACTGTACTACATAACCACTGGTATCACATCCCCATACTGCTTACATGAGCAGGTGACCTCTGCATTCAGCCACTGCACTCCCACATCAGACATTTCTGTTCTCCACTTTGACCACCCTTTACAGGCCTCCTTCTCGACTACAAACCATCCATCTACCTTATGACATCTATCCATTACCTCTTGCAGCTTCTGCTCATCACGGGACATATTGAGCAGCATTCTGCTGCCCCGTATCATGGGGATGTCCTGCCACAGGGATGCAGTAGATGAGACTGACAGACGTTGCAAATATGAGTCCTGGGGAGGCAGCAATTTCCTCCGTAACCTTGGGGAGCTTGGGAAACTTGACTCCATATCCTCTGAGAAAGAATCCACCCTCTTCTGGCTTTGAATGGCCTTGTTCAGAACCACATCACTGTACTCCTGATACAGCAACCTTGCTGTGAAGAGAGACATTTTATATTTTCTATAGCAGCTATCTGCCCTCTTCTTCAGTCTGGAGAAAAGCCTATTACTGTCTTAGTTCAGGATAACCAAATACATTACACCATATGCACCTGCTATGAGCAAAGCTCACCATCTCTCTGAGTGGTGACTGACTCTGGCTTCATTGCCTCCACTAAACACCCCTCTCCAATGATTTAACGCTGCTGCGTAGCAAAAGCCATGCTCCATTATGTTCACTGCAAGGGTGGGAGATGGAGGACAGGGGTCTGCCACGGCACTTCAGGCAGAAGGTACTTACAGGAGTTTATGAGTTTGGAGTGCCGACGTTTGAAGTTCTCCATTGTGTCTGCAGGTTTCTTCTCCCTGTCAGGGAGCAAGGATTTGGAAACAAAGAGCAAATGAAGAGTACAGTGCCAGAGATGGCTTATCCAAATCTCGGTAACAGACCTGCTACAGCTAGGGCCCCCCTTTCCAACAAGCACAAGCTCCATATGCTTTACTTTACAAAGAACAAAGATTGGCTTGATGGAAACACTGTCCTAAAGGGACAGAAATACTTCTCTTGCAGTTTCTCTCCCAGAGGTCATGGACTGAAACACAGCCATAAATCATCTTATCGTAGTTTTCTATTCATTAGCTTCATCTTTAGTCCCTCAGGAACAATGGAGAGTATCGGGTATCTGTACTACACACACGTGAGACCAAAGCAAAGGGGCCTTTGAGAGACTTACCGCAATATTACTGTTTCTGAACTGACTGGTGGTTCCTTGTGCACCTTGTGTGCTTCTTCCTCTGAAGGAACAGGAGAGACTTCTGCATATAACACAATTAGAAAGTAAACACAAGTCCTAATTTAGAGTCAAGCTACAATCCCAAAAGACACAGATACCACTTACTATACCTCTGCCCAAGTGGTCATCTTGGGCTAGAGTACAGATGACCTACATACATTTATTTATGGGTCAGACACTTTCTGGTTTCAGTAATCTTTGGCATTACTTAAACTTTACATCTGTTACTTAGTCACATTTGCTTTTCATATCAACAAAAAGGCTGACACTTTCAGAAGTGACAGTAACTCAAAGACCTTCCATCTCCAGTTGCCCAAGTGAAGATACTCCCTGTGGGCCCTACTTTGTAAGCTGCCTTTCCCCTTTCAGAAGCTTGGGCAGGGCATCTGAGGATCAACAGACCCAAAATCACTAATTGTGTCTGGGAGTCACAAGTTGGAGCTCCAAATACTCTCAGTGACATCTAAGGCAGAAATACTGAACATCTAATAAAATCACATGTCCAGAATCTTAGAAGGGATGAGGCCTGGTGGATTCAACATAAGAATGAATGTAATCAATTAAAAACTGCTGTTTGAGTCAGCTTCTCTTTATGTGAGATAGGGAAGTATTTTTTTTTTATTTTGTTTGTGAGGGGCTTAATTAAATAAGGAGTAGAGACTTTATACATAAAGTTCATTGGAAGCAGAAGGAGAAAGAGACACCAGAAACTGAGCTGCAAGTATGTGTCAGGGTAAAGAATTGTTGAGTATTTTAAAATGCTGAACATTAAATTTACAGGTCAAACACATGAACAAATTTTGATTCAAGTGTGCTGCCAAACTCTTTGTACCCCTCAGCCATGCCCTCCTTTTCCTTTGTGCCAAGCCTTCAGCACGTTGTGGAGCATGGAAAATAAACTAAGTAATTATAAATAAATTATATTTATTTATTACTTATATAATTATAAATGGAAAATAAACTAAGTAATTTATATGAGCCAGCAGTGTGCTCAGGTGGCCAAGAAGGCCAGCAGCATCCTGGCTTGCATAAGAAACAGTGTGGCCAGCAGGTCCAGGGAAGTGATTGTCCCCCTGTACTCGGCTCTGGTGAGGCCGCACCTCGAGTACTGTGTTCAGTTTTGGGCCCCTCGCTACAAGAAGGACATGGAGGTGCTCGAGCGAGTCCAGAGAAGGGCTACGAAGCTGGTGAAGGGTCTGGAGAACAAGTCTTATGAGGAGCGGCTGAGGGAGCTGGGACTGTTTAGCCTGGAGAAGAGGAGGCTCAGGGGCGACCTTATCGCACTCTACAGGTACCTGAGGGGAGGCTGTAGCGAGGTGGCGGGTGGTCTATTCTCCCACATGCCTGGTGACAGGACAAGGAGGAATGGGCTAAAGTTGCACCAGGGGAGGTTTAGGTTAGATATTAGGAAGAACTTCTTTACTGAACAGGTTGTTAGTCACTGGAATAGGCTGCCTAGGGAAGTGGTTGAGTCACCGTCCCTGGAGGTCTTTAAAAGACGTTTAGTTGTAGAGCTTAGGGATATGGTTTAGTGGAAGATTTGTTAGCGTTAGGTCAGAGGTTGGACTCGGTGATCTTGGAGGTCTCTTCCAACCTAGACTATTCTGTGATTCTGTAATTACCGAGAAGAAGTATGTTGAAAGTGTTATTCGTGTAGGATATAATAGAGAACAGACATGCATCCTGACAGCAAGTACTGTCTGAATGAGCTGCATTACAGAGGATGTAAGTTTTCCATTCATGACATCAGTGATTTGGCTTTGTTCAAACTGGGATTTTAGATATGACAAATTTGCGTTTCATTTTCATCTGTAATCTCAAAGCCTATGTTTGCAGGAAGATCATCATATTTAGAAGGTCAGATTGGTACCTAAAGGTGTCAGTTGCAAAATAAAGGGAGGTACCAAAGAAACAAGGGGCTAAAACGTGCCATAACACATACGGGCTACTGACGGTGTGTACATACATTTTTCTTATTAGTTGGAAAAGGGCCATTACTGAAGTGCAGCAAAACGTAATGGCCATATGATGGCAGCAGAGATGATGAGCAGAACCAAAGAGCTGCATAAAGAAACCAACTCCAGCAAGCAGGCCAAAATAGCTCATGTTACTAAGTAAGGGCAGCAGAACAGTAAACACAGAGAAGGGATAGGAAGAGAAACTGGATGTGATGTCAAGGAGTGAGGAATCAAAGAAGAAAGATAAGGTCTCTGTTAGTAAAAGCAGGAGACTGAGCCTCTGCATGAAGCAGGATGCACTTGTCACAGGGTAGCAGAGTGGAGCCAGGGATGAGCTGTGAGGGGGCAGCCTGGAGCAGGATAAGGAGGCTACAGGGATGCAGTGATGAGTACCATCAGAAATGCACAAAAGCAATGCCACGATCTCAACACTCAAGACTCCATATCGCATTGCCTATTTAACTACAGGTTTTTGGTATCTGCATTACCAAAAGGAAGGGAGTACAGGTGGAAAACAGAGGAAAGAACTCACCCTGCAAGATATCTGGTGGTACTGACGTTCTCTTCAGGCCCTGCCGGTGCCAGTCCTTGCTTTTTACTCGACGTTTAATTGGGCTTTCTTGATTGGCTGATGGTTCTTGTTCAACTATCCTAATAGTTTTTTTGTCTGGCCAGCTTGATGATTTTTCCAAGGGTAAATGTCTGGGCACTTCTTCCTTTGACTGAGCCACCAAATGGCGTTCTTCTCCTTGTCTTTCCAGCCTTTGTTTGATCCTTCTCTCACCTTCTGTTTTCTCTGTAATTTCTGATGGAGCTTGAATGTTCTTTGTATCCACACCAAAGAGGTCAGCCTGCTGGTCCCATCGCAGTTCTCCAAAGACCTCATCTTCTTGGCAGGTTGTTCTGGTGGTTGGTGGTGATGGAGGGCTCAACTGGAGGAAATGAATTGGATTGGTGAATGCTAGCATTGGAAGGGGCTGTACAAAGTCTTTGCTTTTGCAGTCTGTGGATGTTCTCAGATCTTCCAGTGAGGGCCAAGAAGGGTGGTCAGGCGACGATCTTCCACACTGTATACCCACATGCTGAACTGTTGTTTCAGGGCTGGTGTCAGAGCAGCTGGCCGATGCCTCATTTCCAACAGCAGAAAAGTTTTTGGCCAACAAACTGACCCCCGAGTCATCAGAAGTTTCTGTATCCTGGGTACTCAAGTCACAGAGATCCCATTCTCTAGTTGATGGAAGAACAACTTTCTCTGCTACATCTCTACCAGAAGGGGGCACAATATTAGCATCAGGTACAGTGAAGGCAGTCCGTAGAGGACGGCGTAAAGTAGGGGGAATGGCTTGTAACTCATTATCATCCATACCACAGTTTAGATGTGGCCTGGAGTGGGGCACAGGAATGAGCGGCTGGTAACTATCAAGGGCTGGAGGTTGGGCAAGGTGATTTGCATTAAGTGCAGGGGTCTGAGCTTGACTAAGGCTGGGGACATGTTTGGCATCAGGCTCAGACACCAGAGGTAGGCTTGAGTTGGGCACAGGGGACAGAGGTTGTTCTTGCTGGTTCATGGTAAAGACCGTATCTTCTTCAGAGGGCCAAGTTAGGGTACTCAGGATGCTGGAGATTCTGGATCCATGCTCTTGTTGGTTTAAACTCCAGTCAGAATGATGAAGTAAGGGCGTTTGTTGCGTTTCATGAGCCATATTTGTTCCAGTTTCTTTTCCTCGTGTAAAAGAACTTTTTTTTGGGGGGGGTTGGTACTGCTGAATTGTCTCTGGGTGGTTCAGGGGAGTGGAAGTCCTGCCTGGTGTTTCAGGTGGTTCCAGAGGCCCTGCAATGAAAGCCACAGTCCCTCTATCCCCAGGAAGGCTCCCCTCTGGAGAAAGAGGGCTCGTGTATATTACAGAGGAAGAAGATGGGCCACTAAGGTCTTCATGAAAGCCTTCCTCAGAAGTAAGCAGTTCATGGGGAGCACTGGCCTCCTCTGGGCCAGGGGTTACAATAGCAGTTTCTCCTGATGCTGGGTCCTGCATGCACAGAGAAGCAGCTTGGTTAGCTGGCTTCTCTATGGAATCCAGTGATTCGTTCAGGTTGGCACCAGCACAGTCCTTGGGACTCACAGTGACTTTTCCACCAGCATCCTCTTGCTGTGGGCCAGATACTGAAGCCACAGAGGTGAGCTCTGAGGTTAAATCTTGAATAAAGTCATGAAGCTCAGCTTTTCCTAAATTTTCTTCAGAGGGGTGAGGATTAGCTGGCTCCACATTCTTAGTACCAGAGTAGGGGCAAGCTGCAACACAAGCCTCTGGGTTCTCTGTGCTAGAAGGTGCTGCCACTCCTCCAGGGTGCAGTTCATCTCTTTCATCAAATGTCTGGGCAGCCTTTCCAGGTCCACCACTGTGCTTATCCTCACTTCTCAGCCTTACCCTGTCATTCCCATCAACTTCTCTGCTATCCTGAACATTGGTGGAAAAGCGGCCAGAGTCTTCCAGCTCTTCTGCCTGGTCAGAGACATGGCATGCATGTGGAGGCACCACTGGAATTTCACCTGCTGGGTTCAGATTGTCTAATGACAAAGGACTGACAGCAAGTGGCTGAAATCTAGAACTTGATGATGTGACATGAGCTTTCAGCAGCACTCCCTCACCAAGATGTTCACCCATACAGATAGATTCCTCAGGAAGAAATGCTGGTCCCGTTTCCTCAGCCAAAACAACATCCTCCAAAACACAGAAGTCTACATTATGCCTGGGAACACAAGACACCTCAGAACAGAAAGCTGATGAGACCCTCTTCAGTCTTAGCTCCTCCCTCTGCAGTTCTTGTTCCTGTTCATTGTGTTCTTTGTTTTTCTGATCTCTGGGTTCCAAAGATTTTCCTTCTTTCTGCTCATTCTGTTCTTCACACTCTTTCTTCTCCTGTTCCTGCTGAAGTTCAGACACTGCTTCTTCCTGTTCTGGTTCCTTATGCTGTAAAGTATTCACCTGCTCATTTTTTTCTGCAGCATTCTTTACTTGGAAAGCACTTATTACTGGAGAAGCAGGTCTGCTCTCTGTTTTTCCGTGATCATCTTCAACATGAAGGCATTTACAAGTGGATGAGTTTTCTTTAGGAATCATTACTGTTCCCTGTTTTTTGACCAGGCTGCTATTCTGTGTTTCACCAACTGCGATGTTTCCTTCTGCTTGTTGTGAGCTCATTTGGCTGTCATCTGTTAAGGTGGAAGACAATTGATAGGAAGACTCCATATTCTCCCAACTTTGCAGCACCCTTCTGCTTTCCTTAGCATCTTCAGAAGTGTATGGTTTAGCCATGTCCTCTACTGCTTCCTCTGAGGTAGGCTGCTCATCATTTCCCAGTGCTACTTTATTGCTGCTTTGATTCTGCTCTACATTATCATCAATCTCCTGCAAAGACTCCATCTTATCCAGAGATGGCTCAGCCTTATAGTGCCCCTCTGAAATGGTTTTACACACCAAGAAGCACTTAGGTGCCTCTCTCTGAGAAGAAATGGCACTGGCCAAAGGACGTTTTTGATGCTGGGCCAGAGGGTCTGTGCCATGAAAAGCCAGTTCTGCCTGGGACCGAGGACATTCAGTGCCAAGGTCCACAGCCTGCAGGACAGCACAGCCAGTGGCTAGCCCATCCTGCACTATGCTGAGAGAGAAGTCCTGGTTGCTTTCCAGGTCAGCCAGCTCTACTTGCTTAAGTTGCAGAGAACAATCCCGTCCACCCTCCTCTAAAATCATTTCTCCCTCCCACTCTGAGAGTCCCTTTTGAGGCTCTGTATCACCTTGCTCTTGTTCCAGTCCTGCTGGCACTTTTTGTACAAGGTTAGAGGGTCTACCTGGCATGTTTTCTGCTTCCCTTTGAGTACAAAGGTAGTCCTCAGGAATGCTGAGCTCCACTCCTTTTGCAGAATCAGGCAGGCTGGTGCTCATTTTATCTGATGCATGAGGGGCATGATGCTCTCTTTCAACTGCTGCAGAATTCCAGGCTTCCCCAGTGGTGCTGCTGGATTCCAGAGGAGTGGTACCTCCCTCATTGGTTTCTTCAGATTCCATCAGTAACACATCCTGTTGAAGAAAAAGTATTTTTTCTGTTACTACTGCAGAATGATTTAGTAGATCTAATTGGCTTAAGAGACTTTAAAAAAATGCTATTAATGCAGCTGAGGGGAAAAGAAAGCAAAATATATACTTAGTGAGGTGATAAGGGTTGGGAAAAACACTAAGATGGAGGGTAGGAAACACCTAATGTAAGCTTGCAGTAGGATAGTAACTCCAAAATAAAAATAATTGTGCCTTTTTAATTTTAAATGAAGATCCAAAAAGTGACTTTGAGAGAGTCACTTGAGAGTAGAGATGCTGATCTCACAGCTGCAGTGCAATTTATGAAAAGAATTGGCTATAGTTAGCCATCTGAAACCCAAAAGGGGATATCAGGAGGTATTCACAGGATGAGAAAATGATCAAGATCTCCACTAATTTTTATTGGGCATGGTGGATGAATATTCACTACCTCTTGTAGAGGCTAGCTGAGACTTAGAGATCTTTGATTTCAACATGGAAGCATCTGTACTAGGGATTTTCATATCTCTACATATGCATGTGCAACAGAGGGCCTTATTGCAACTGATCACAGGAATTGATTGACAAGTAGGAAGAATGTAAGAATTTGATTAATGCATAACTAGTACATGACATAAGACAAAAGATATTTGAAAGCTGTATAAACTACATGGGTGGAGAGTAGTACCCCTGGTTTACATGGACGTAGCTACAAAGAGAAACAAGATAATCATTTAGACTACCCTTTTAGGGAAAAATATCTCTGGATTGTTGGACAGTTTCCCAAAGGATATAGTGGAATTTCCCATTCATTACTGCATTTGAAGTTCAGACATGACAAAGCACTAGGGAATGTACATTTGGGAAATGTCTGAAAAGTATTGTAGAATCTGATTCACTACTTTACTTTCTCTGGATTCTGCCTATACCATGATCCACAATCCCTACCTTAGAAGGCTGAGGAAAGAAACAAACCTTAGTGGCTCCCCTCCTTCCTTTCTTCTGCTTCTGGGACATGTGCCCTCATTTTCCAGCCTTTCTTCCCTGTTCCCTAGCCCCTGCTTCTCAGAAATTGCTAATAAATTGCTGCTTCAGGCTGATTCATATACACTGTGTACCATCACAGTCACACCAAATTTGCAATTTAGCCTTCAAGGATCTGCTGCAATATGCAGCCACAGTCATTTTTTTTCCTGAACAGAGCTTCAGTATTCTCCTCCTTCATCCTGTTAAGCTTTCCAGACATGAATGTATAATCCTGCATCTTTTGGTCAAAGAAACCATTCCACATTTCTCCAGGTAAAAGCCCACTAGCTGTGCCTAGCAGCAGAGTAGCTCTAAGGCCTGGCTCTGGAGAGTTTGCAGAGTTCATGAATATATATTTCTTACTCAAAATAGACAACCAAATCTATACACTTTTTCTTTCCTTGACATTCTTACTTTCCCTACAATTTTAAGATTAGTTTTGTTGTTGTTTTGTTTTTTGTTGTTTGTTTGTTTTTTTTTGTTTGTTTGTTTGTTTGTTTGTTTGTTTCCAGAATTTCAACTGCTGGTGGGCAGGGGGCGGCAGCAATAATTTAAACTAGGGAGAGTCATAAGCAGAGAAAGGAACATCTCTACATGGAAGCAGCAACCTCTGAGATCAACATAATTTTATTGTGCTGATCCCACACAGAAAGAAAAAGCAATATGGGCATGACTACATCTCGACTATTTGTCCCATCCAGCTCTATGGCCAAGGCATGCCTAACCTGAAAGTTAGTTTAACTGAATTTTTCCCCTATGTCAGGTGAAACAGAATTTGCTCTGAAATCAATGAACCCATGCTCTGACATTAGAACTGAATGTCAGTTCTAATGACTGACATAGAATATCCCGAGTTGGAAGGGACCCACAAGGATCACAGAATGGCTGAGGTTAGAAGGGACCTCTGAAGATCATCTAGTCTAACCCTCTAGCCGAGCAGGATCATCACATTGTGCAGGATGTCATCCAGGTGGGTTTTGAATAACTCCAGAGAAGGAGACTCCACAACCTCTCTGGGAAGCCTGTCCCAGTGCTGTCACCCTCACAGTAAGGAAGTGCCTTTCCATATTCAGTTGGAACCTCCTGTGCTTCAGTTTGTGCCCATTGCCTCTCATCCTGTCTGTGGGTACAACTGAAAAGAGACCGGCTCCATCCTCTTGACACCCTTCCACCAGATATTTATACATATTGATGAGGTCTCCCTTCAGTCTTCTTTCCCAGGCTAAACAGGCCCAGTTCTTTCAGCCTGTCCTTGTACAAGTGTTCCAGTCCTCTAATCATCTTTGTAGCCCTCCTCTGGGCTTGCTCCAGCAGCCCCATATCCCTTTGTACTGGTGAGACCAGAACTGGACACAATACTCCAGTGAGGTCTCACCAGGACTCAGCAGAGGGCAGGATCACCTCCCTTGACCTGCTGGCAGCATTTTTCCAAATGTGCCCCAGGATACCACAAGGGCACATTGCTGACTCAAGTCCAACTCCTGGTTCCACACAGGGCCACCCAAAAATCAGACCATATGTCTGAGAGTGTTGTACAAATGCTTCTTAAACTCCATCAAGCTTGGTGCTACAACCAGTTGCTTGGGAAGCCTGTTCCAGTACCCAATCACTCTCTTGGTGAAGAACCTTTTCCTAATGTTCAGCCTGAACCTCTCCTGATGCAGTTGCATGGGGATGTTCATCATCTTAAAGCTTAGAAAAATGGAAGAATAATTGAGTACATTAGTTATTTTTTTCCCCCAAAAAACAGGCCAAAACAGGATTATTCAGCATTTTGGATTTTTTTTAAAGTTGAGAGTAGGCGTAAATATTTATAATTTCAATAAACAGTATGTTTCAAAGGGATATGTCATTTCAGAAAGTTCCCAGAGGACTTCTGCCGTATCTTACTGCTCTCAGTGCTAATAAATCATCTTTTAATACATGAATACTGTTAGGAAGACATTCCAGCAAAGAAATGTAGAGCTCAGGAAAGCCCGTAAAGCAGCAAGGTCATAAGCTTGTAAGAGGGCACCTTGTCCAAGGCAGGATCAATTTTACCTAAGTCATCCCCAAGAAATATGCGTACATACCCTCCTAAAAAAAAGATGGTCTTAGCCCTTCCTGCTATATAACTCAAGTGTCCAAGATGGTCTTAGCCCTTCCTGCTATATAACTCAAGTGTCCAAGATGGTCTTAGCCCTTCCTGCTATATAACTCATGTGTCCCCTGCTACATGACTAGAAAAACACTGCTTACTATACCTAATACAGACTGTTTTAAAAAATGGGCTCCCCAAGAGCAGATAGACTAGGGAGATTGGTGGTCCTAGACACAGGCTGATGGCTAAGGAAAGTTTGCTACTAATAAGCCTTTATGGGATGGTCTAGAAAGGTCTGATCAGCAAGATCTGCAAACTCAAGCCCACACTTTTAAGAGGAAGAACAACTGTTGCTCAGTGATCTATTACAATTGTAAACACTGAATTTCCTTGTATCAGACTCAAAGACCCAGCTTCCACTTCTCTGGCTCTGTTGGCAAAGGATTTGGACAGATAAAAGGACGAGTTTAAAGTAGTACTTGGCACAGTTCCATGATGATACTGGGAGACAGCTGGGTAGAGGGAGGTGCAGAGCATATCAACACTGGAAGCTGCCAAGTGAGATCTGTTTCATCATATTACTGCCAGGTGTTTTGCACACCTCAGGGAAAAGAAGAGAAGCTTTGGGAAGTGACTTAGGAGAAGGGACAGGCAAACTTTCCAGATACACAGCGGAGGGGGCCCTGTGCATCTGGTGAGGGAAACAGTTAAGCTTCTGCTTGAAGGCTGATGTGCTGTAGCGAAAGACATGTCTCTGCAATAAGGATTTCATAGAGATGGATTTCACAGAGATGGAGAGAAAATAATACAACCCTGTACAACCTGTACACCAGTACAACGCTGACCACACCTGTAGCAGTCACATAGAGCAAGGCTACATACCAGTAGTTAGTTCAGAAATGCTTATGGAGCATTGACAACTTATGCTCCAACTACAAGCCAGCTTGGTTCTCTACCAGAGATGGCCCAGGAGACTCTCAGGAGCTGGACTGGCTAACGTAAACTTTCAATTAGTGTTTGCAGTAAGGTTAGTAACATGACAGACAAGCATGCAGCAGCCTCTCTGACAAATGCCAGGGTTTTGCAGGCTATGCAAACTCTCCCAGAATACTTACCACTACCACTGTTGGGGCTGCTAGTCTTTTCACATCCCTCTAGATTGTGTGTTGTTCTGACTGAAATTCTCAAATGAGGTGGTCTGATGTAGACAGAGCTAGCCACACTTTTCTGCCAAAAGGATCTAAAAATCCAGGATTTCAGAGCTCATGTGCATGTAACAGTGCAAAGCAATATAGGTGATGCTGGGTGCAAACTCACTACAAACTGGACTGTTGAGAGGGTGCAAGGAACTGCACACCAGCCTGAAAACAAAGGGGTAGTACTCGGTTATACCGTAGCAGGGAGCACAAAATTTGAGAGGGGAAGGATGAAGAAGGTGGCCAACTAGGCAAAATGGGATAGCAGTGAAAGCACTAGTGGACAAAGCAATTCCTATGATGGTACACATCTATCCACAGATTTCCCAGACTAAAGAAAACCCTGTTAGTATCACACTTCCTTTCAGCGTGGGTCAATTCACCTGGACAGAGATGACAAACTCTTCCGGTTTTAAATAGAAAGTACCTCATCCTCCTTCCCCGCCTCCTCCACCAAACAAAAAAGGAGAAATGACAAGTGCTTTCAAGCACAGACAAGCCCTTCAGTTAGCCAGGAAACAAGGTGCAATACCTCCGCATAATTAAGTAGAGTGCTAATCCTAAGAAAACACAGAGTTAGACAAGCCCAGAGACCCTCCTCCTGCCAAACTGGGGATGAACCCAGCCTTCTATGCCCTCCTTGCCTTCCCCTGGTGGAGGAGCTGGGTGCGTTCCCCCACTGGCTCCCCACACTGTGGGCCCCAGCAGCTGCACTGGGGCAGAGCAATGGGAGCACAAGGCACACACACCCATGCTGTTGTAAACACCCTCCCAGTTGAGAAAGCCCTGCCCTGCAATTACAGGTCTCTCAACTGGAGCTGCACCAACATGCACTGCTGGTTGGGTTGTGTGCCAGGCCCACCAGAGGCCCCAAGCCCCGCTGTGTCTCCTTTGGGGTGGCTGGGGACTCTGAAGGGTGGTGGAGAGTTGCTTGGGCTGTCATATAGTTCAGATACATTTCAAAAGGAGTCAGGATGGCAGAGGCTTGCTCAGAGTCTGCCTTCTTCCACAGAAAATCCAGAGCTACCTGCGTAGGAAAATTGCCACCAGAGCTGCCACCTCTGCCTGGAGGCCAAGCCATCCTTCCATTTGGTCAGGCGCTCAGGAGAGGACTCACTACAGCACCCAGGGCTGTGCTAGCACAAAGCCTGCCTCACCACAAGTCTCAATTTTAATTGTGCTGTTCCCCAGGAAGGCACCCATATAGCTACTCAATGTCACACATCTGTTTCCTCAGCTCAATTCCCCCATCATGTACGAGACGCCCTACTGCACATATGCCTCGGGGTGAGGGAAGGATGCCAGGCCACCGTTCAGTTCTATTACTGAACAGCCTGTTAAGAGAGGTGAAGTAGTGGGGTCAAAACTCCTGAGCTCAGGAGAAGATTAAACAGGGCGCACTAGAGATAAGAATGAAGGAGGAAAATAACATTACTTAGAGATGGTTTTAAGGGTATGAAGAGCTGGCTTGGAGCTTGTCAGAGGAAGGAACATAAAGAATAAGAGAGGTAATACAAAAAGCATGAAGCAAAATAACGTAGAGTCTATTGCTGTGCTAAAAAGCCTACATGCTATTAGTACCCTGGAAAATAGCTGCCGCCTCTATGTTTTGGGCAGAGGGTTAAAAAATGAACCTGTCAATGGTATCTGATCTCCTGGAAAATACATCTGAGCTGCTGCTGAACCTCAGGAAAGTGAATAAGACTTCCTTGGCACACAGATGCAAAGAGTTTGCTGACTTTTAACATTCCCAGTAGCATCTCACTATATTCCACTACTGGTAGTCACACTCAAGATATACTGAGCATATTAATTATCAAATGATTCACTAACTGACAGAAGAAGGATACTCATCATATATTTGTTGCCACTTAAATGAATTATAATACTTAATGCTAAATCCAAAAAAAAAAAATACCAAAGAAATAAAATAAGTAGTACAAAATTTCACCTCAGAAATAGCTGCTGAACATTTGCCAAACAATGAATGAAGCCCACAGCTTGGATTGAACATTTTAGTTCTCAGAGAGGCAACAAAAATGATTTGGTCTTAAGATAAATGGGGCTACCTGTATATCAGGAAAAGTAGTTCATTTTAAGCAGAGCTTAAGTTTTATATTCATAAAAGCAATGAATAAGCTTTAATGTTTTGCAGTCTTCTAGTACAGGAACAGCATGTAATGCTCACTGCTGTAGCTTAGTAGAATGACAGTTGATACTACTGGGCTGACAGAGGAAGAATTCCCTCAGTGAAAGGAATGTATAGTCACTGCTGGCAGGTCTCTCTACAAACTTCGGGGATAGAGAGACAACTGACATAAACATCTGGAGCCAAAAGGAAGCACAGACATCTGAGATGTATGCAATGATGTACAGTCTTGTCTGCTAGAGGCACACTACCTCCGTTCCTGGACATAAGGTTTGCTATAAGCTAGAGTAGTTCCCAGTTTCTCTTTAAACTAAGTAATTCAGGATGTAGATGGGAGAGATTCTCCAGCTAGCTGCAGAAATTTCAGTCTTTTACTGTGCTACAGAAACATGAGCCAGAATCCCACGCTGCTGTTTTTGAGTCTCAGATTAAAGAATGCTAATGTTTGCACTAAACCATTTTGACAGATGCAAATGCCATTAAAACATCAAAGGACTTGGAAACACACTTGAAAGCTTGGCCTTGCCCAGACTGCTCAGTGGAACCATTGCTGAGCACAGCTGATGTCACGTTACCTGTACAAGTCCTGAGCACAGTTAAGCTATACAGACAGATAAGGATGAACAATATTCAGCAGACTGAACTGAACAAACTGTCCTCCCCTGCAGAAAGGTCCTCCTAAGTTATCCCATTTGATGTTCTTGGCAAACACTTGATATACCCTCTTTAACAGCTGGATCAAGTTCCATCTAGAAAACAGTAAGATTTCTTCTTTCCAGTAGCAATAGCTGTCAGATTCCTACAGAATGGAAAATACAAAGTTGAAACATTTTAGCAGTACAGGAGGACTGTAAGCTATACAGCAAAACACACCCAGCCATGAAGGTACTGGTAAAATATTGTTTTTGTATCAATATAAGTGAAGCATGTCCTATGCAACTGAAACAGTTCCTAGTAATAGCAACAAAACTGCACTTTTACATCATAGACACTAACAGCTTCTACCAGCACAACTTCATCAGCCACAGCTGGCATACCTACAGCAAAAACCTGTGCCATGTATCTGGCTTCAACACTGGTAGTACCATGAACTGGCAATATGAATAAAATATTGTGGTATCAACATATCATGAGATAGCAACTAAAAAAGAATTTATTTTTTTAAAAAAATGAACTAGTTTGCCCTCATTTTGTGCCTTCAGAATGCATGCTTCCAGATGTTTCCAGCCTTAGTTCCCCACAGCATTTTTAGTTATCTTACAACTCCAGAAATGAGATTGATGAAAAAAAATGTGGAAAAATGTTATGAGACTTGAATCATAATCAAAAATATTTTGCAATATTTCAATAATGGTGCCGCTTTGTACTGAAAGCTGCAGCTAAAGAAAAAAGAAGTCCATCCAAAGGGGATATATGGATGGGGGGGGGGGGGGAACAGGTTTTGGTAAACCCCTTGCCTAAACTTGCTTTTCAGGGAATGAACTATTCTTTCCTGGAAATTAAATCAGTGAACTTAGATCGAAGAAGTACAATGAGACGTGTTTGCTATTGAGAGCAAAAACTATTAGACATAAAGAAAATGCTATAAACAATGTAAATGTGGGAAAGCACCAGTGAGGACCCCTTCCCTCTCCCAGTGGAGAAATAGCTTCACACACCCAAAGCCACAGGAATTGTGTGGGTGCTGAATAGGAAGGTACTAATGCAAACACATGGAAAACTTGTTACTCACAGCGTAATGCCTGCACGGCCAACTGGCAAAGGTTTATTGTGTGTATCACAATATTTTCTGTTTTTCATATAGTCCCACTTCCTAGAATCATGTGGTTATGTGAGAATTTTGGCTTACAATTAAGAAAAATGCATACCTGGCCTTTATGGGTGTAGAAAAGACCTGAAAAAAATATATGGCTTAAAAATTAGATCTTACTATATGGGTTTATATCAGCCTTTTAAGCCAACATTTTGAACCTTAATTCCTGACTAATTAGAGCAAGGACAAGTCTCCCTTTCCCCTCTAAACTGATTACTGTTTTTCAACAGTTCAGACCAATGACAGTGAACTTGTTTGCAAAGTATTTCAATCTGATCCAGTAAGCTACGTATACCAGACTGGCAGTAAAATATGCTGTGGTATACCTGGGTTAACAGAGATGAATAATTAAATTCATCAGACCAGATTTAGGTATCTGCAGATTTTCTGTAGTTTTCATGTATTTACAGTCCAGTCTGAAGACAGTATAAAGCTCCTTCAATTCCTTCTGCTGTTGCTGACTGTGCAGACTAGTAAACACCAGATGGAATCAGGTCCTAATAAATTTAGATTAGGACTGGACGTGACACCCTGAAATCCAGAACAGATTAAGAAGCAAGGGGAGGGGATTTATTAAAAAAAAAAAAAGGGGGGGGGGGGGGAAAAAATACCTAGTTCCCAGTCAGATCGACCCCCTGAAGTAACTGTAAATGCAGGTATACAAGCCTCAGCAGCAACTGCGAGGCATGGATAGTAACAAGTGGCTAGGTGAGGGCCTGGAGTGGGAAAGCAGAAACCTGGACTTAGACCCAAGTTATAGTGAAACCACACCCAGGATAAACAAGCAAGTCCCAAACACTCCAGCATAGCTATCTTGCTGAACATGACTGCCAAGTGCTCAAAACTAAGGAACAGGTGTACACTAGAGAGCAGACAAATGAAAAGTATGGGAGTATGGAAGTTTTACATTTCCACTGTTCACCCTCTGCTAGCAATGTTTTTTTGCTAGTTTCATGTTTGAAGCATGCAACATATGAAGCCAGACAGATCTAATCAGATTTACAACCATTTTCAAAGGAGCAGTTATTTAGACTTTAACATTTCTTTGCCTTCTTGTTGCTGCTTATTGTACCCCCTAGACCCAAACACAGCTCTTTCTCTCCTCAGTAAAGGACTACATCTAAATGAACATTATGTGGAAGCTAGATCAACTCAAAGGACCCCCCTGTGAGCACAGTCAAAACATGGAACACAAACAAAACAAAAAAAGATGCTAGGAAAAGTCCTGGAAACTTCCTCAAACCTCTGCAAAGTCTAGCATGGAAATATTCCAAATGGAAGGAGAGAGGGAAGGCAATTTTTGTGGAGTTTTCTTTCAGAATGAACAGGAAAAAGTTTTATTAAGCAGCATTTAAAAGGGTATAACTGATATTCATCAATGTTATGAAATACTTTTTATAACTAGTTTCACCAATTACCATTACCTTACTTCAAAATTTATAGTGGTAATTACAGCTCATGATACTGTAGTTAAAATTTAGCATTAGCTCCTAGTATTGTAATTAATGCAGCACATTATAAAAAATAAAAATTGTAGAGCCTCACAGGTACAACCTTAAAAATGAGGAATAGCATAACCAGATAACCATACTGATGATCTGTTTCAGTAATATTTCCCCTTATTTCTCAATTGGCAAAAAATATCCCCACATGCTTTCACATGCAGCACAGCTCCAACTCTATATTACTTTACAGCACAGAATTTATACCAGCTTAGAAATATCAATAGCTTCTCCATCATGTACTAATTACAGTATTTTTGCTACTTCAATTATTAGAAGGGTTTCAACAAATAAGGAACAATTACAGATTGTTCCCTCATTTACGTTTTTCTGCATAACAATGAGGGGGCAGGGTCCGCTTTACATCATCACCTTTCAAGATCTCCTAAAGTAGTACTTTTACAACTCCATGGCTCTTCAGGTATTAGCTGATCAACTAAAATCCTCAGGAGGCCTTTTGGCAGACTCTCCGACTCTGACTCTTGACTGGCCTCCAGTCTCTCTTTCCTTAGCCTCGTGGCACATAGAACTGCCTCTTTCTCCTCGCAGGCTGCACCCTATCAAGTGGAGATACAGAGGAGTAAAATGAGTACTGTGCCTTAAATTAACCCCCAGCTCATGACTTCAGTATGCCAGCGAGAAATTAGAACATAAGACAATTCACTTCCTAACAGTCATCATGACTAATGGTGTAATAATCTTGATATGATTTCCTTTAGCTCTTTTATGACACGATCACACAATAATGTAAAACTAAGGAATGCAAACTCCTTGATATGCTTGCATACACCAACCTACACAAGCGTGCATACTATATTCTAATTGGAGTTGTGCATATGTTAGTATGAATGAGGAACTTCCCCGGGAAGTTACAGGCAGCAGTTAAATGAAATCAAAGATTCAGCTCACTGCCTTCCCCATTACCTGCAACATGCTTTAATCAGTGGGGCATAAATAAACACATACATATCCCATCTCTCCCAAGTTCAATGAGATACAACAGAGTTCAGCTTCACAGGCAGCTTTCAGTTGTGATTCCTGACACCGCCCATCAGACTCACCTACACAAGTTTATCAGACTTGGCACATGGCAAACTGCTTTGCTGCACTTAGGAGTCACTAAAGGCAAAAGCAAAGTGTGCAGTTGGGTATGATTGTTCCAGTTTGGGAGCAACAGAGGTGCTTAATGGGGGAAGGATTGGGAGGGTACAAGAAAAGGGTGTGGGGGAGTCTATGAACTGTGCTGATGAGGGAGGGAGGAGTCAGAGCTCTCTTCCCAAAGGCACTCCCATACTGAAAATGGGTCTTCCATCTTTCCTCTGCCAGACTTGGTGAACCTGGCTTTAAACACGAATCTTTGATGACTGTTACTGAACCTAGCACCTGCCCTCTCCCATACATCACAGCTGATTGGCCAGGAAGGGCACAAGGCGAGCAATTTTTGCAAGGTCCCTTCCTAGCAGGGTACAATGCAGACAGCTGAAGACAAGACAAGGGAGGTCTTGCCCTTTCAGGGGGCTTAGCAAGAGGCCAAGGCAGCAGTCCTTGGCTTAGGAGGGGCAGCAAAGCTGGACAACCCCAGTCCTGCCAGTGTTTCACAGGCAATGGCTTTGTCTTTGCTTGGTGTCAGATTCAGCAGAGCTGACAATTGTATCTGGCTATGACTCCCTGCCACAGGGCTGAAGAATAGTGACATGTCATGATGTGGCAAATCAACATTGTCAGTGTCACACACAAGTGGTACGACAGGTCATTTGTAGGTCTGCTCTCAAGAAACAATCATGGTAGAGAAGGTGTGATCTACAGCAGGAACTATCAGCATTACTACTTTTGTCTGAAATAGGGGAACACCCTGCACTCCAAACGTTTTTGTATACTCCTGCTCTGCTAGCATCTGCCCTTACAGAAGTTGATAAAGATGCACCCATAAGACTGCTGTTTCAAGTTGGGCCTCTGCAAACAGTTACAGCTCGTGAACAGTTGCTGTCATGCAGAAATTTCAAGCTAATGGGTCCACAAAGAATGACTATGAACATCAGTAACATAATACAGGCTGAAAAAAGAACGCGTACATTAGGGTAGGAGGAGCTCTCCCTCCTGCAATTCCCCACTGCTGCCATTCGTTAAAGAAAGGATCTACAATGGCTTAGATGATAAGCAATTTTTTCAAGGCAAGCAAGATCACAAAAAGCACAAATCCTAATTCCGGCTCTTTAGCTAGCAGTTTCTGCTTGTCTGAGGGTCATTTCTGTAGCCGAGGTAACAGTAACCCCTCCTACCTCAGACATGCTCTGAGGATTAGTCAGGGAGCATATGCTCAGAGCACCCAACATGCAAAGCCATGTTACAAACTATGGATCTGACTGCAACTATAAGAAAAGTCTTACTCAAACAATCCCTTCACCAACAAAAGTGCACTAACCATCCATACTGTTCCTTCACTGTGTCTTTTGCCTCCAAGTTCTTCAAGATACAAGACACGTTCCTAAAATATTTTCCTTTTGTGCTGCAGAAATGCTTAGTAGACACAACAGATATATTTTTCACACAAAGTAGTGTCCCAAATTAGTAGTTTCAGCTCATTCTTCTGGATCACTGTTAGTCTTCTATCACACTTGTGCTATACCCATCTTATAGTCCAGTCAATGAAAGGACCTGCCCCATAACTTTACATAGGTCAGGTATCCAGAGTTGCCTATTTCTCACAGTGTCCACATTCACAAGAGTCCCTTTCCACAATTCTGACAATTTTATGAGCTTAGCAAGAAATATCTGATGCCATGTGTCCTATCTAAGCCCAAAGCATGTATCTCCACCAAACTGTTCTTGAAAACCAAATCTTTACAAACAACTGCTCGAAATTAGGTGCATAGGTCAGGCCTCACCTATCCACACACTAATTAATTTATTTTTAAAATCTCCTGTTCAAGACAAAGGAAGCTTGGGTGGTTGTTTTTTTAAGCCTTCTGCTTTAGGAACTTTCAGGTTACTATTAGGTCCCATTTCAAGCCTTCCCCTACAATCAAGACAGCTAGAGGATTTTGCCACCAAAATCCAACACTCCCCCTTCTACTGTTACTCTCACATAATCTGTTAATTCTGAAGCTGTGGTTTTAAGAAGCCCACAGACAGAATTACTTGTGATAAAAGGAAAAAAAAAAAAATGTTGGCAACATTGAAATTGTTCAGTCAGGCTATGCTTATCTAACTGTTTCTGAATGGATTCAGGTACTTAATTTTAGGAACCTGTTCTTAAACTCTTGACTCGGGATTACTGCTTACCTTCAGCATAAAACTGCAATTCCACCAGGTCCTATGACAACTATTCCAAGACAACATATTACTGAAGTAATAATATATACTGGAGAGTTCTTCTGTGTCCTAACACTGTGTTTCTAAACTGGAGCAATTCAGCTTCATTTTCAGTACTACATGGGATAACAAAGAAAAAGCAAGCAAACAAACAGAACACAGCTGATACTTTTGCACATGCTTGCCTCAACACTTCTGTATTTGGCTCCTACATCTGTTAGTACCATTTCCCCCCCCCTCAAAATGCACTTTGTTTACTCCTTTTCCACTGTCATAATCAAACTTTGTGCAACGGTCCCTTTAAAATTAACTTATAAAATGAAACATACTTGTAAAACATATTTTTCTGGGCAGAATTGCCTTCATATTGTCTTGCTGAACTGGAGATTTCTATTAATGACAGTTTTCAGTGCACATGCGATCCATTAAATCTATCACTTTCTTGTTAGGCTTTTTTCCTTAAAGCTATTTTGCTATGACTATTAAAGAGCTAGATTTGTTCCCACTTTGACACTCCAATGTGTATTCTCATGCCTTTGATATCACTATTATTATACACTTAGCACCCAAACAGGAAAACGTGATGCTGTGTATAGAACTAAGGGAAACACCTCCAATATATCAGATAATGCCCACTGGGCAACTCAGCTGTCATTTTTCCATACATGCAGCCACAATTTTAGGCTGTTTTTTATGGCCAGACCCTCCCTTGTGACTTGTCACAGCACACAGTATGGTGACATAATTGGCATGCCTAGCCTTGCTCTTCCTGCAAAAGACACAGTCATTGCTCCAGCTTATGTTCAAGTTGCTCATGCTCTTTTCTCTGCACCTCTCAAGAAGGAAACAGCTTGTTTTACTCAATGTGCAGAATGATACGGTGGATGACACAAGGAATGCCAGAGGAAGGCCTCCTTCCCTGATGGCACAGGACAGACAGGCTGATACGAGCTCTGTAGCAAGACAGCAGAAATCCCACGGATGAGGAAGAGAGTGGCAGTGCAGTAATGTATTCCCTGCCATTCAACACAGGGCCAGATAGACAGTGTTAAAAAGGCACTGGGTGGCTTAGAGCGGCCATGTACCAGTCTCTCTAGATCATTTGTGCTTTTATGAAAACACAGAAACCCACAACTTACTATCAAAATAGTACTCCCACTTCTTTTCACCTGTCTTCCCACAACACCCTCTCTCTGTCCCCCACATTTTTTTCCACAATGCAGAATTTTTTTATATTTTTTTTCCTAGCAAGGCTGTGCACTGTACTGCAGCCTTCTTGGTGCTACACGATCCCTCCCCTCCCCCACCCCCCCCCCCGCCCCCCGCCCCCGGAAAACCTGAGTCTCTTCTTACCTACATCTGAAACATACTTTTCCAAGAGAAAACACCTTTCGTTGGGGAGATACAGAAAGGGAGAGAGAAACATATTGCTAAAAATACCCATAAGATCCATCAGCTAGAGTGTACTTAGGCTCAAGCCTGAAATACTTCCATGTGCAAAGCAAGTTATGGAAAAACAGATGCAGAGAGGCAGCAGACAATAGGAAGATTTATTTGAGCCATGTACAATACCAACAATCAGGACCTAACCCTCGTTGTTCTAAATATTGTGCAGTGAGACACCTTCCCTGTCCTGCAGGGCTGGAACATCTGTTCTTCTGTAAATCCAGAGGAGAAACAGACACACACCACACCTTCTCAACTTTGCTGCTACGCAACCTGACAGCCCTCACCTGTAAACACAGATAGCGATCTCTGAGTGCTTTAGAAAGGAGGCTGATTCAAATGTTGCAGCTAGATTATATTTCACAGGGTTAGAGTTACCCTGAGACACTTATACTATGGAGTATCTACAGTACAATTCGTGTGTACAAACTGCAGCCTTGGCTTTACCCATGCCAGAAGGATTTTGCTTACAGCCCAGTCCCACTAAAGACATAGCCATGGCATCAGAGCTTTGCTAGACACCAGCATGACTGGAACATCCGTCCTTCTCCTGTGAAATGAAGCATACCAGCAAAGCTGTACTCTTACTGGTGTACCCTTACAAAGTTTCCACTAGCACCTCCTGGCAGGGCAGAAAACTGTAACAAAGCTGTAAGGGTCTAGTTAAGAATTATGCTATTCAAAAAACATTTGCAGGCACTTTTGATCATCAGGCCTGTCATTTTTTGTGAATATAAAGGGTATATACTATAAAACTTACATACACTGATTTTTTGTAGCTTCTTAGCAACACTGAGGGCAAAGCACCCCTGCTCCCATTAGTCTGTATGTGTTAGTTTAACACTGGTTTGTGTATCTATCATTGCGTGCATATGCAAGCATAGCCATTACAGCCACCTTGTGGCAGCTGCGAACAATGGCCGTGTCCAAGAGCTTACAGGTCTGCTCCCAGCCCACCTCAGGCCTTGTGTCACACATCAGCTGATATCTCAGGGCTTCTGCGACCTAAAACAATCCCACCTGACATGACCAGGATCTTCTGCTCCCTCAGGCAGACACTTGCTGCTTTGGACTGAGGAGAATTTCACATATCCTTTAACAGTCTTCTGTAAACAGGTCATGCGGCCTTTTCCTTTCTGCCTCCCATATACTCAGTATTTTGAGACCTTTTTTTTTTTTTTTTTTTTGGGGGGGGAGGGGGGGGGGTGAGCACCATCTGTGAGGAGTATGCTCTTCAATCTTGTGCACCAATTTTTCCACTGATATGTCAATTACCTGGAACACAGAGATACTTCCAACTCTCCATTTCATCTACTACGAGGAAGGAAACTGAATCCCAGTTTCTAGTACTGTAATCATAATCCTCCCTCCCCTAGATTATAAGATTTTGAAACTCCAAACTGTACTGTTGGATTCATCAGTGAAGTGACAGTCATTCCCCAACTCTCCTCCCCAGAGCTCCTCCACACCAGTCTCACTCTGTGCAAGGCTCAATCTCACCAGCATATGCATGACTGTGCTCTGCATATAGGCGGCACACGCAAGGGACCTCTAAATTTGTGAATCCAACTGTGCACCTTGGCATGACTCTGATAAGGATTTGGGAAGTTCTGTGTATGCTCTGGGGCAGGGACTCCCATGCTGGATGCTGTCTAAGCACCAATGAGGCCAGTTCTCACACACTGAGAATTTAAATTCACCTAAGTGTTTGATTTGAGACTACAAAGAGTTAGTGCAACATCTGAATATTTTTGTGGCTCTAGTCATCACATACTTCTACGTGACTTACTGCAAATGGGATACAGTCTCAGGAAGTTAATTTATAGCCAACTCTGCTTTAATGCAGTATTCTCTGAGCAGCAGGTTCATGTGTTTCCTCCCACTCCAGTTCACTTTTTGTATACTATCCAATTACAGTTTCTATAGCCACTCCACCTCAACCTCTTCTCACATCAAAACACCCTCTATTTTGTATATATCTACATATGTGTGTCTATTTACATACACATGTCAGGGTAAGCACCTTTCCCCCCTCTACATTTTTCCCACTATCAAAACCAATATTCCTACCACTGACTTTGCACTGAACTCTCACTAACGCCATAGCAATTTCTTCTTTATCATCATCCAGCTGTAATCCAACCCCTGAACTGTAAGCTCAAAACCAGTCTTCACCATAGGCTCTGCTCTACATCTCCTGCAATATGTAGCATTGCATTTGACGGAACAGTGTTTAAAACAGTTTGCTGGGACAAAACCCATTCCACATCTATTATTTCCACCAGAAGATCAAGAAATCTGGAATCATCTGTTAATAGAAGAGACCAAGTTAATGAAGCTTTCCCAAAACAGATACCCTACCTGCTTCAGCATTGGAAACCCCTGAGAACTTCACATCTAGAATAAACAAAGGCATTAGCAACCAACTTTTTGCACTCATTAAGCTTTCACAGGTATCAGTACATCAGAGCCAAGGCACAGACCTTCTTTGTATGTTATGTGCTCTTTCCCACACCAGGTCTAACTTCCACACATGCTTCTTGACCATAGACCTGAAATGAGCTGACCTAAACACAGGCTTGACGACACCCAGAGTTCTTGCAAGTCAAGCAACTGAATTAACGTGGGCTAATGAGTAAATCTGGGCAGCTGTTCCCACATACCTGCTTTAAAGGGACTATTTTTAAAAAATTAGCTTCCATGAAGATTTAAGGCAAGGTATGTTTGTGATAATTATTGTACCTCAAGTCTTCGTTTCACCTGTCATAGGTGAAACTAGTTTAAGCCTGTCATAAGCTGACACTGCTGCCAAAAGGAGTCCCATCCCCTGCCCTCCTTATTCCCACCCCCATGCTGCCCTTTCTCTTCTGACATATAAGCATGCGTGTGGCCTCACAGTGGGCCAGGCTGGATAACTGAGATGGATGACAAATAGTAGGCAGGACAGCTTCTTTCAATGGCAGCACCAGCTGAGAGGATTTCTGCAACCACAGCCTGTTTTCCTCAGCCCAGAAATATAAGGACTAAATGTATGATTCCCTCTAGCATCCAGCACAGGGATGGGCTGCTGTCTCCACGTCTTTCATGCCCAGCTGCAAGCTATCCTTCTGCACCAGACCTAGCACTGCCTGGCCACTGAGTCTTTTGTTGTTGTTGTTTGGGGAAGAGGGTAAATTTCCAGTTGGAGCAATGATTGAATTGATTCAAGCCTGCTCAATTACTAGATGCGATACAAAGGAAGCACCAGGAGCTCACAGGCAGGACTGGATGAGAGGAACTGGATCAATCCTTCAGAAGTAGCTTGTAGTTACACTGAATTAAACACCAGATGAAGTCTCAATCCAAACAATTAAAGTTATTCAACCCCATTTCTCTGAAATCCCCATCTCAGCATAGTCTCCACAGCCATAAGCACTTAGTTGTTACTCTAATCACACCAGCCATTCCATGACTACAGTTCCACGATTGTCTATTGCCAGAAGTAAGAGGCTAGCATGGATAACAGCTGTAAGCTTGCAATACAGTAGGCCACCTTTTTGCTGGAATGTGTCATCCTGGCAGCAACAGGCTCTTTAACCTGGCACAAAGATTTGTAGCAAGACTTTGTGGTTAGGAACCAGGCTGGACAGATTCAGATAAGAAATTAGTGAGGGTAATCAGCCATTGGAATAATTTACCTGGGGAACCAGTATAGACAAGATATCACTTGATATCTTGAAATCAAGACTGGGTACTTTTCTAATAGAAGTTTGAATCTGATGCAGTGATAACCAGCTGTGAATGTAAATACCTGCCAGGGGTCAGAGTACAGTATCTGCCCCCAAATGCTGATAATGTGAACATCTACCATATGATCACCTTGCAGAAGAGGGAGACAATTTCTCTCTGTATGGCCCAAGTGCTGAAATAATGGACCACAGCTAAACTTGCACTGAAGTCACTTCTAAGTACTTCATTAAATGATACAACAGGAATTCAGTGAGGAGCTGCAAAGTTGAAAAGAATTAAAAATTTATCAGGTACAACTATTAAAATAAGCTAACTATCTATAATGTAGCTGAACAGTACCCGGCAAGCAAACATCAAGTTGGAGAGCTACCAGATGACAGTAAGGATAAAACTCTTAGAATCAAATATTCATGGGGAAAAAAAAAAAAAAAAAAAAATCAAATTATGCATTTGAATCCCCTTACCAACAATTCCTGAAATTTTACCTGGAATAGCCTTGGAGACTGAACATAATTTACATGAATACAAACTGAATAAATCAGCCCATTTTAAACCAGACTTTAGTCTATTAAAACAAACAAAGGCCATAGCAAACTGTGGCTCTTTACCTCTAGAAGGCATTTGAAAAAAGCAATCTGTAAGAAAGGAGAGGACTCAAGGAACAAAAACAAGAATATTCATCTAAATTTAGCAGGATGAAGTAAAACAAGACCCAGGGAACGACTCATAGCAGCAAAGTTTTTCAGGATGTAGGAGAGGTTCCCAGAAGAAGCACCTAAGTCCCACTGTTTCAGACATCAAGAATGGGGGGCTTCAGCAGGAGCACCAAGCTCAGGCCTAGTCCACTACTGCCATTAGCAATTACAGCATATAACTCCACTTACAGATTTATCAAAACCTCTGGGCTGCTGTGCAGATAGCACTACAAATACAACCCTAAACTGTGAACTGGCAAAATGAAGTTCTACGTGGCCAGCTGAACTGTTCCAAACATTAACAATAATTGAGAATTAAGAATAAATCAGATTTGGAATAACTTCAAACTTGATTTACAGATAACTCCTCCTCACCCAATTCAGTTGCACTTCTGAAATCTGGGTCACCCATACATTATTCCTCCAAACCAAAACACCTCCCTCCCTTGCAACTCTTTAAAAGGACTCTGCCCTTATCCAAGGCATCTCTAACAAGCCATGTAGGTTGTGAGAAACTCCAAAACATAAGAGCATCATGCCATAAAACTCCAGCAACATGTTACAGATGTGGCTTGGTCAGCAAGTAATGGGCAAGCAATTCAAGGACGAGGCAACAGCAGCTGTATCTAGCAGCTCCTTGGCAAGCCTTTCTTCCCACGGATGAGTGGAGCTCAGATCTCCTCCCCTGCCCCTGCATTCCCTGCTAGGTTTGATCCAGGGTCTCATCCAACTTCCGTAAATAGATGAAAACATCGAGCACATGGATAGAACAGGTGATGGGTCAAGCCACAGCCTTGGGAGCTGGTAAGCCCCCCGACAGGTTGTTTGGGGCACCGAAGTTGCCGCCAGAGCTGCTGCAGCAGCCGCGGGCCGCGGGGATGTGAAGGGAAGCGTGCAGCGGGCAGGTATCTCGCCTTCCCTTCCTCCGTGAAAGGCCATAAAAGTCACAAGATGCCAGCGAGCCAAGCGGGGAGGAAAACAACGAGGCGTCCAGAGTTCAAACGCAGCCCTAAGCCACCGGGGCCTCTGCCCTTGGCCGGGGCCGGAGCCCAGCCAGCAGCGCGGCGCTGCGGGGAGCCAAGCCCGGGCCGGGCCCACGCTGTGGGCCCTACCTGCGAGGGGCAGGGGCGGGACAGAAGGGCGCTGCGGGCCCGAGCCTGGCTCCCCGGGGCTCCCCCCGACGGCAGCGGCGGCCCCTCGCCCACCCTCCCTCCCTGTCTCCCGCACCTGCGGGCCGAGCCCCGCGGGAGGAGGACGAGCTCCTTCCTTCCCCCTCCGCCCCGTCGGCTCCTAAAATGGTGGGCCGCCCTCTTCCCTCCTTCCCCTCCCCGCCGCGCCGGCTCCGGGGGCAGCCGCCCCTGCGGACCGACCCGGGCCCGCTCGGGAGCCGCCGCCAGGCCCGGGACGAGCCGAGCCGGGCCGGGCTGGGCCGGGCCGGGCCCCGCGGCCCCCTCGGGGCCGTCCGCAGCTCCCTTACCTGCGCCGGCCTCACATGGCCGGGCCGGGGCCAGCAGCACCGCGCCCCCGGCTACCCCGGTGTCGCTGCCCCTCGCTGCCTGGGCCGAGGCGTCGCTGCCTGCCCCGGGCCCGCAGGTATGTGGCGGCCCGCAGGTGAGCCGGGCACACCTACAGGAAGGCAGGCGGGCCGCCCTGATTGGCGTGCGGGGCCGGGCCGGCCGCGGGCAGAGCCGCCGGAGCCAGCTCGGCGGCGGGGCTGTGCTCGGGCTCCGCTCGCAGCCGGGCCGAGGAGCAGCGCTCCGCTCCGCGACGGGCTCCGGGGGGAGAAGGCACCTCGCCCTCCCAGGCGGCGGCACAGCGGGTAGACCTGGCCCCCGGGATCCGTCTTCCCGACCGGCTCCAGAAATAGGGACTAGTTTTTGTGCCTTTTTTTTTTTGTTGTTGTTGGTTTTTGTTTTTTTTTTTTTGCTTTTCTTTGTTTGCTTTTTATTTTTATTATTATTATTATCATCCTTTCCCCAAACACATCTTCATTACCCGAGTCTCTTCTCTTCCCTCTTCCAGTCTTTATTTTTGCACGCCTGAACCCTTTCGCACTCTACCTCCTCCCCCCGCCCCCTCCAAGAGGCAGCCAGGGCTTTAAGGAAAGCACCGGGTACCAGAAGAGTTGTCATCGCAGCGTGGGGCGGGGTTCAGACCTCAGAGATCCCGACATCGACTCCTGGATCGTCAATTAAAGGTAAGGGAGTAAAACGGCTGAATTCAGAAGAAATTGTGCAGAATTTGGGTGGAAAAACTCTCGAAGTTCTACCAAAAGTCAGGTTCCACAACAGCCATTCTCAGGCATCCTCTCCTCCCAGGTCCACAGGTAAATACCCCGAGGAACCCCAGCTGCATAAAGGCTTTCTCTGGTTGTTGTGCTCGGCTGTGTACGGGAAGGGAACAGCATATCAGTTCCCAGTAAAAGTTTTTTCCCTGTCTGCCAGCTTGACTGTAGCCATAGGGACAGACAGTCTGTAGGGAGGTTTCCCTGACTTGGCAGGGTAGGACAGAGGCCAGCAGAGAAAAGATATAAATAAAAGCAGAAGAAAAGGGGAGTACAAAACCTTGTGAGTTTGGGAGTATTAGGACAAAGTGAAACAGCACTAATTTCAGCCTTTCTTTACCCTGAAACAGCTGATTATTGTGATCATAAAAGAAGGGGCAAATTTGGAAAATGGGGGTTTTTCCTTCCATAACAAATTAGAGTATGTTGCTTGGTTCTCTGCTGCCCTGGTTTTATTACTTGCTGCACAGATACTAAATCCTGTACCCCTTTAAGTGAATTCAGGTGAGAATTCCCTTAATTGCAGTTTAGATTATTTTTTTTTCACAATGGATGCAGAGGGAGCAAAGAATTACACTAGACAAGTGAATGAGGAAGGAATTACCTATATTACATTTTCTGTCTCCTGTAGATATCCAATGCCATCTCTTCCATGAATCTTTTTTCCTAATAATTTAATGAGGCTGCTGATTTGTATCTACCAGGACACTCTGGAGCAAAAGAGAAGGAAGAGCCTGACTGAACAACTGGAGAAACCCTGTAGACCATACCTGGGCATTCCTCAACTCTGCCTTCCCTGTGTGGGATCTCCCAGGCAGGAAAACTGCCCCCACAAGTGGCATGCTCAAAGCTCTACTCAGCCAGCGACAAAATTGTACTTGTGCTTGCTACTGCTTTCTGATTCAGCTAATGCTTTCCTTCACTTGTATGGATGAATAATTTTATCATAGCAAAAAGCTTCTGCAGTTGATGCACCTATTCCATACCACTGCATTTGAAGTCAGCTGGGAGGAAATTGATGCTTCAAATTCCCAGAAGCCAAGAGACTGAGGAAATCATCTCTGCATCAGGCGTCTCGTGGGTTGGTGCGCAAAACTCTGGGCTATTACATAAAGAGGTGATGCTTCTTCCCACTGCTTTTATAAGCTCCTAGCAACTGGAATTGGGGATGCTGAGTGGGAAATGGCACCTCTGTCTTCTAGAAAAGGATGATGTATTGTTTAAGAAGGGCTTAACCTTTACCCTTCTCCTTGGCACCTCCAGCAGCTCCAGAGGCACTTTTCTTATTTGCTTTTGTGAATCATATCCTGAGGTACCTTGCTTTCCCTGCCCATTGCACTGGGAATTTGAGTGCCTAAGTTTTCTTCATGGATTACCTAGTGGGGAGAAGTGCCTAAAAGTCATAACATACAGCCCTCAGTATCACAGTATCTATGTCCTTCTGTGGGCCAACTTTCCTTCCCCAGCTCCATGGGAATTGGGCTCCTAACTTCCCTGTGAACCCATGAAAATTCCTGAAATGCCATTAAGGTACTTCTTCCCTTACTGGCATGTAGGAAAGGTCAGTGGATGATAGGTGTGCTGCAGACTCACAGAATCGCTGGGATTGGAAGACATCTCTGGAGATCATCTACCCCACTCAGAGCAGGGTCAGCTGGAATAGACTGCTGTGCCACAGTAGCCACAACTGTGTCCAGTAGGGTTTTAAATATCTCCGAGGGTGGAGACTCCACAACTTCTCTGGGCAGCCTATGCCAGTTTAACCACTTTCATGGTAAAAGAAAGGGGTTTTGTTTAGAACATCTTCACATCTGGAACACCACACAGTGTGAGCAGGAGAGGTCCTGCCCCATGTTGGGAGTAATCCTTCATCTGTAGGAGGATGAGCTACAGTGAGTCAACGTTTTTGGCAAGTAGAGCCACAGCTGATGCGCTCTGTGGTGAAAGTTGAGAGTCAGCATTAGTGGGAAACAGGACAGAGAGTATAGAAGAGAAATGTGCTGGGTGGATTGAGAAGCATTGTCTCCCATTTCAGTCCTCCAAATGCTGGACTGCACCATCTAACTACCCAACACTCATTTTATTCCAGGAAGAAAAAAAGTGCCACACTTCCTCCTGCTCCTTATTCATTGTTTGCTCTCAGTGGTTAGCAGAGTCCTAGCATCCATCCAGTGCAGTTTATTTCCGTAGACCCCTCTCCAGCACACTGAGAATTGCAGTCTTCCAGACCTCAGCTCAGCTTTGGTGCCGCAGGTCCCATGCTCTTACTGGTTTTGTAGGTGCTAGCACATTACTGAGCTAGAGCAAATGCTGGAGTAAAAGGGAAGAAAATGTTTGGATTTGCACAGTTCATTCAGCTTTTTTTATCTTTATCTTTTTTTATCTTAGCATTAGGTTATATTGACAGGGATTATATCTAAATTTCTATAGCTATTCTTTTGGATTCACTCAGAGGGCAGAAAGGATGCAATGGAATATTAAGCTGTTTCTGTATGTAAATCATCTCTCAGAAATACAGGTTTGAGCCTCCCCAGTTCAAATTCAGGTGTGTATCATACTCTGATTTCCCTTTGTGACAGCAGATAGGAAGGAGCAGCATTACGAGCTTTAATTTTGTCACTTACTTTTATAGTAGCATTTATAGCATATATAGCATTTATGTCTGATGTGCAAACTGGGCCATTGCCCTAAATAGATTACTTGCTAAAACTTTCTTATAGGTGCCGCCAAGAAACTTTAAACAAATAGACAAGTCTTCAGACTCACCATCAGAGACAAAGTCTGCTATCAGAGGCATGAGCATAAGGGCTCAGCTGGAGTCTCCCTGTGTGTCAGCCGCATAAACTGGTAAAAATGTATTTTTATTTAGGTACATCCATTTAGCCCTGATGTTGCCCAGCAATTCCCTTGATTATAAGCTACTGCCTGCTTCAAAAAGCAAAAAGGTGGTTCTTGCTTTTTGCAAATGGACTGGGAGGAGACTTGCAAATGGGTGGAGACTGAGGAGCTTTCCTAATTACAGCCATAGCTGCAGTTCTTGCAGCTGCAATCCAGATGGGTATCAAGGAAAATGACTTCCAATGTCAGAGCTCACGCTCGTGTGTTGGCTTCACATGTACAAATGCCGGTTTCCTTGACTTTTCCTGATTTTGTTTGAATTGGAGCTAGGAATGGCCATCTTCTAGTAACAAAACCAGGCAAATTAGCATCAGTGGTTACTGTGCAAATATTGTCAGCTGAGCAGACAACATGCCAAGCCACTGTGAAGTTCATAACAGTATGTTAAAAAAAAAAAATCCCTACAACATATCTCCTACATAAGATTTCCTATGATTAGCTACAGCAAAATGTAGCCGAAAACTTTGCATTTCTTTTCTTATGTAACATTTTGAAAGACAGAAAGAAATAGCTTAAAGTTTAGTCTAATTGATTTAAACATCCTTTTATTCAAGATTAATAAAATATGGACGTGAACACGCAAGAAGATCCTTTAAGTAAATATTGGGGAAATAAAAAAAGGAACTATACTTATATGAAGTATGTTACCTGAAGCAATTACACAGCCTTTGATGATATATACTGTCATCAAAGTCAGCTGTTTCCTGCTTTCCAGTAGTGTTTGGCAACTTAGTGACTTCGTTTCCAGTGAAATAGTAGTGAGCATATGAATTTTTAGGAAGGTTTTCCTCAGCTAACATTGCAAAAATTATACGTAATATACCTAGTTCAATACTGCGTTACACTGCTTTCCGTGGAGTATTGCTTTTCAAGCCATATTCCCATCTGACTAATATACGGAGACCTATATGAAAGTATTCCCACAGCTAAATAGCAGGTGTTTGATATATACATATGTATTTTTTTCCAGAATCTAAACCTGCAATTAGTGCAAGGAAAAGATGGTTTATGACCAAGAACAGCAAAGAGGGTGTTCCCTGGCACTTCACACTAAATATCAGTATATGTATCTTCCATTAAGTAAGATTATTGCAGTCATTTCTGTTGTCCATGCACATCAGGATATCTATCCATGGGCTACCTGAAAAGCCCATGGTCCACAAAAGCCAACTAAGAAATACAAGGCAGTATCTGTAAACAAGGATCCCAAAAGCAAAAACAGGTTAAAAACAGTGCCACATATTACTAAGAGGCCTCTAAATGGATGGAAACACATTGTGGAGTCAAAAGTTCTGTGTTGGGGAACAGGCAGTCAGACAGGGAGAAAGATAGGAAAGCATTTTATAGGATTACCTCTACACCATCATCAAAAGTGTGAATTCCTGGGAATCTAGAGTGCACAGCATTGGTCTTACTATCTAGGAATAGCATAAATAAATTTTGAAAAGCTTAACAAAAGCTAGTTATGCAAACATTTCCAAACAACTGTTCCTTTATGCCAAATGACATAGGCAATTTTCTAGCTCAGTTACAGTTTTGAGGAAATCTTTCTCCCCACTGGCATGCTACATGCAAAGGATACTCTGATTATTGTTTGTTCCTGTTAGGCATCTGAAATATTACAGTGCAGCTCCCAGGGAGGTTTGGACAGGCCAGAGGTGCAGCCCTGGGTTTCCTGCTGCGCTCTCGATTTCTTCTTCACTTGTGATTCTGAAATGTAAGAGGAATGCAAAAAGCCATTTTTTGCCCCCAGATCCTTATGTGATCTTAGATACAGCCTTCAAAGATCTATGGCAGTGTGGCTGCAGCACAGAGGCAGGAATGAGATTTATGGGGAAAAGTTCTAAGGATATCATGAAGCAGTCGTCTCTGCAGCAGTCTGAATGGGATCCAGTTCTTGAGAGCCCCATCCTGAGTGTTGCTTCTCCTGAACTGGAGACTAATTTGCTTTGCTTTTATGTGCTCATTTTCTTCTGGGGCTTCATCCAGAGCTCAGACTATCTGGCTGTAATTCATAGACTCAATACTTTATAGCACTTGATTCTTCTCATTACTTCTGCAGGGCTCTTGATCCTTGATTTAAGAATTAGATCCTACTGCAGACTGTCTGGATGAAGGACCTTTAAACTTGGCCCATTGGAATGTAGAGGGTCTGTAGAAATTTTTGCAAGCAGACCCATCAGCAAACTAGCAAACTGGAATTTGCCATGTCATGTCCAGCCACCCTGCCTGTGTGGTGGCAGGCCAGGGACAGAGAGGACAGCTGTGCCGATGACTGCTTGAATTAGACCCAGCTGCATCCCCATGCAGACATGAATCAGAGTCCTAATGCTATGTCTTGGTGACGTAAATTGCTTCCCAGCCCACATGATACACACCTTGCTCTCTCACCTACACATGCAGGTTTAAGTGCTCAATAAGATTCTCTAATGGCCTTGACCATTACCTGGACCTCACACACTAATGTTTTCCTTCTTTCCTGAGAAGTTAAAAAAAAAAAAAAAAAAAAAAAAAAAAAGGCCTAATCAGAGAGGATCCATGATTGTGGCCTTTTTTTTTTCCTTTCCTTCCCTTATCATCCTTTCAGAAGCCCAGCAGAAGGCTACTGGGGCTCTTGAAAAACTTTCACTCCACTGCCAACGCAAGACTTCCTCAGAGTCTTTCTCAGTACTTTTCTTATATAAATGGCTGTTTGAGGCAGTAACTTATTAGGTGCATGTCTATGACACTCCAAGTCCTCTGTAAAATGGATGCTAACAAATAATCTGTTTGCTGCCAGAACAACTAGGAAACTCCTCCCTCCTGCTCTCTTTGTTTTTAGGTAGGCCAGATATCCTGAGGTCAGCTGTGAGCCCTAGAAATAAATTATTGTAAGTGATATGTGAGATACAGACAAAGTCATGCCACTGCAGGTCATTTTGTGTTAGCCAAAGCTGCTCAAACAGTGCACTGTATAGCTAGAACCTCAGCAAAATCCAGCATGGAATGTGAAAATGAAAGGAAAAGCAAGTTGTGGGGGGCTTGCCAAATAGCTGATTGATTCAACCTGAAAGGAAACATACTGCATTGGAGCTGGATACGGGAAACATCGCACAGGTATGCATACAGGTATATACCCAGGCAGGTGGCTATAGTGCCTTAGCATGCACAGCAAAGGGAGAAGGATGGCATTCAGAATCCTTCCCCTATGCTCAAAAAAGCATCACTGCCTCTGCCTCAACGCCATCCTGCCCGTTCTTGCTCACTCAGAAACCACGGTGCTAAGATGCTTCTTCCCAGCTCGTATCCTAATGCAATAATGCCCATCTAAGCGTTGTTGCTTGTGGTATAGGTCAGTGCTGCTCTCTGCTCAGACCATTCCTTCACTTTTCCTTCCTGCCGTTGGCTAGACACAAAATTCAGCCCACAAACAAATTAACCTGTCCCATGCATCTATAAAGATGATTCCCAGTTAATTAAAGAATGGTACACAGAAGTCCCTGGCTTGTATTAAGAAAATATTGAATGGCTGTAAAATCAAGCACTTAAAATTATAGAAATTCAGAATTCTCCCTGCGACATAGATGAAGGGCTTGAAGATTTTGGTTTGGCTTTTTTGGGTGCATATAATTATGCACAATAGTGTAGTTTTTATTGACACAAACACATGACTTTTCATAAGCTTAGCTTTTACAAAGGAGGGCAAACAAAGCTGAAATGTGCCTTCCTCCCCACTCAGTGTCCTTGCACGAGAGGCAGTCCTTGAGCGACCTCTCAGCTTCTATATGTAATGACGTAGTGCCCTCTGTTGGGAAGCTGTTCCCGACACTGTCTTCTCCCTGCAGTCAGGTGAAGTAGCATTAACACAAATATCATACTTTCAGACATGCTCCCATATATTGATGAAGCAGGTTTAAATTTTTTTCCTCCTTAGGCACCGCAGATATTTTTTGTTAGGTTTGAGCAAGCAGTTGCACTGGACTACTATTAAGGCTTTCTGTGAGAGTGTCAGGAAAGACCTACCATTTTATTATAGTTTCAGCCTTTTAAAAATAAAGCCTCAGTGATTTTAGCCACAGAAGAAAGTTAGAGACCCTTGTTTGGCTGGGTGCACATGAGTCACACTGCTTCACATCAGCAGCAAGATGTGTGGGGCTACAGACTGGCTGCTTGCTCTGTGTGTTTGGACAGGATGATTAGGTTTAGCCTAAAGAAACTGTCTTTAAGAGAGGTTGTTGGGCAGAGGAAGCAAATCCTACTGCCTGGAATACCCTCTCCTGTAGCACAATGGTTTATTTTTATCATTCCTGGCAAGAAGAAAAAAAAAAACATTCTCCCCCGGGCTTTACCTGATCCCTCTTCCTCACTTACCCCACCAAAGTAGGGCCAAGGTTGGCAATTTGTCTCCCACCCTGTCCCACCATCCTCAGCATCCAATCCTCATCATACATCAATGAATCCTCACCCTGCTCCAAACAGTGGAATGAGATTAATGCTATACTTATCCAAAACATCTGCACTGTGTTGGCCCAGCTTTGGCGGGATCTACCTTGAGAGCACAGTGCTGGCACAGACACCTTCTGTGGGACCAAACCCTTGCTATAACCCAGCTGTCACCCAGTGTTTGATCCTTAATATCAGTGGCCTTTTTAGGCCTTGAAAATATATATTATTTTCTGGCTCATGGTAGCGAAAGACCAAAACCCATCTATGCCACCCATGCTGGCTTTCCTGAAAGCCCCAGATTTAATATTAATCCTTTAATAGTCCATATGTTTAGTAATTGAAAAGTCAGAGCATGTTACTGAAATCACCTCCACAAAGTTGGCCCAACATACTATCATCCTTAAAGCTGCCAGGGACAACTTTGTAGAAGCCAGTTCAGGCGACCCATCATCTCCTATTTTATCAGCTTCTAGCTTAGTCCATAGATTTCATCCAACTCAAGCTCCTAATGACAGTCAGTCCCTTATAGACAGTAAGATGTGCTTCTCCACAGTATTACCAATCCTAAATCTCCCAGGACGTGTTCTGACAATTAGTTTTAAGGGAAGGATGGGGGAAGTCCTTTAGTTCTGCTAGATAAATACATTATTTTGGGCCATGACAATTCCAGCATTAGAGCAATCAATGGTGATGCTGTGATATGGATATAGTACATTCATTCCTTTATGTTCCTTCTTCTTATCTCTAGCCTAGCATTTTATACCATCAGAGGATTCCCAGTGCCTCTCACCTGAATACCTCAGTATGCAAAATGAAACCTTTCCCATATGATGGGTGTTACAGAATAGTAGTTGGTGAGTTGTCAAAGTAGAGCTCTCAGAAGTGAGCTTTCAGAGAAATAAAACCATCCACACAGTGGTGGGTATCATTTGTCTGGAGCTATGATGCTATTGATGGGAAGGCAGACTGAAGTGGGATTGTTTCATATAAGCAAAGGCACAGTTTTCATGAAGCAAGCTTTTGTCCTTAAGTCACAAAAGGGGCCTTTATGTGATTCTCACTATGTGATATTTTTAGTTTTCTTTGCATTTAATTAAGAATGGCAGAAGAATAATACTGCAAGTAAAACATAAAAGCAGAATGAACTTATAAAAAGAGTGATTTTTCTACCTTATGGGGAAAAAATAATTAAAAAACAAACAAACAAACAAACAAAAACCACACTTGGTACATTACATTCAAGGCTTAGATTGTAAACTGGTAGAGGCCACATCAGTGTCCCATGCTTGTCATGCATTTATCTCAGTGAAGAGTCTCTTCTGAAGTTATCACATCACCTGGGATGGATGAATTGCATTCCCCAAACCATCAAAGAGCAAAAAGAAATGAAGAAAAAATTGTTCTAAGGTTAGCTTGTCACAATGGTAAGTTGGTGGATAAGAGATCTAAATATTTTATTTCTGTCAAGGGACAAAAGGTGAGGTAAACAAACTGTAAAGTATTGCATGGTCTTGGATTTGAAGTACTTAGCAGCTGCAGCTTACAATGTCTAACATGGTGCAAATAATGATTTATAATAATTCTAGAATATGTCATGCTTCCTCAGAACAGAACAAGGATAAATTTGCCTTCTTTCTGTTTTGGACAAGTGATCCAGATGACCAAGTTAAATACCAACCCAGTGCCCAAATACTCCCTTAATACCCAAAGATCTCAACATGGCTGATACCCTGCTTTGCGGTTCTGACTCCACACAACTGTCTGCTTTTTTACCTCTTTTCTCTCTCAACACATCAAGGTTCTCCATTTCTTGGATCTCCTCCTCTGTCAATTAGTGATTCTCACAAAACCAAAATGATCTCATAAAGCCCATCATCTTAGTAAGGCACTCCACCTCCAGCCATTGTTACCCCACTGTAACGAAGCAATATCAGATTGTTGTCTGTAGTGTTTGGGGTTGTGCCTCATATTCCCTGCAAGATCCCCCAGAGCTGCTTGGAGTTTTTTCCTTTTATCCCATCTCTGGTGCACGAGTCAAGGCCTGTCCTGCAGGACTTGCAGCTCAACTGCTGATTTCTTGCTGAAGTGGGTTTGCTAATGCTGAGTGAGTGATGAATCCTTGCTCCAGCTCTTCCCACAGGGAGCACAGAAGTAGGTTGAACCAGCTGATGTTAAGTCAAGTCAGAATTCCCGTCAAAAAGGCACATCTTCTAAGGGATTTTTGTCCCATCTGGTTTCCCTGTTGATGAATGTAAAGGTCAAAATGTGTTAATTTACATACAAATTCTTAGATGATAGTTCTCCTTATAGTCATCTGGGGTAACCTCATCATCAGCTGGAATAGAGGCCAAAAACCCACCACTAACAAAAAACATTAGATACAATTCCTTCCCCAAACAGACAAACACCACATGAAGAAACAGCATTTATGAGAGTGAAAGCCATGAATTGGTTCTTCAGCTGAGAGGGTCTGGGCTATAAGACTGACAGAAGCAAGCAGAGAGCTTGTGGGCTGGAATTCATGAGTTTTCATCTTCCAATGAGTTTCCATCTTGCAAAGGTATGATGTCCTCATTAGATATTATCTGTATGTGGCTTTGAACATTCAAAGTTCTCTTTCAGTGTTTAATATGGTCAATCCTCAAATGCCTCTAAGTAGCTTATCCAGTCTGTGGATGCTCTGTCCCTGATGTGCAGAGGTACCAGAGCTGACTCTGAGAAGGCCCATCTTGTCCTGATGGGGATTATGATCAGGAATATGTCTAGACTATTTCAGACTCATCTTGAGTCTAGAAGAGCCCAAGCTGATGTGCCCTCATGAAGCCCGAAGTTTTATGTATGGCTGCAGATGCACCAGAATGGTTGCCCACAGAGTTATCTCAGACTCAGAAAGGCTTATAAGCTGTGGTTTAGCATGGACAGTGCTGACCTTTTGCTGGTCCTGTGGATGGAGGCTTGCAGTGCAACTCACACCACACTGCCCCGTATTCCCTTCTCCCAGAGGATCTTTTATGCTGTATTGCAACAGATGTGGCCTGCCTCTGCTTCCATGCAGCTCGGAGCTTGAGCTCACAAGCTATGTGGATCTCAGAGCACTGGTTAGGCATATCTCACCAAATCACCCAGATCATTATGACCCTGAGCCAGCGAGCTTTACAAAGCCTATTTCCCATCAGAAGTAATGGTTTGGCAGCATTGGGGTAGTTTACATTTTTCTGTGTAGGATAGACAGAGAAACACCTCCTAGCATCAGCAGCCAGGGACCGCCAACAACCTACCCAGTCAGCATATAGCCCTAACCAACTGTATCATCATTAGCAAGTTGGCTAGCCAAGCTTATTGGAGTTATTAGTAGTGGGAATATTTGGTGGTGAAAGGCCAGACTGAACTCAGCATCTGGTTAGATGCTTCAAGTTAGATACTGAGGTAGCAGCTCCAGAACACCTCCTTAACACCTCTCTGTGTATTTATTTGTATTGAAGTTAAGATGTCCTGATGGGCTTAATATACACTGATGGACAAGGAAAGTTTGCATGCCTCAGTATACCCTATATGTTGATGTTATTCTGCTTTACATTGTGTCCCAAAAGAGCCATACTATGAATGTTTTTTTCTGGTGTTTGATGTATCCTATACCACCATAATCTCAGATAGTGGAGAAATGACTGCGTAATCTTGCTGTGAGATTTCAACAGGGATAAGAGTGCCCCAAAGACCACAGAAATAGCCATTGGTTCTCTGCAGAACACTGCAGTTTGCTGGGTGGGAGTTACCTACTTGTAGCAGGATGGAGCTGCAGTGGGGTAACCTGTGTAACAAACAGAGCTGAAAGATCCTGCCAGCATTTACATGCTCAAGAACTGCAAGGAAATTTCTTGCTTTCTTTTCTTTTCTTTTCTTTTCTTTTCTTTTCTTTTCTTTTCTTTTCTTTTCTTTTCTTTTCTTTTCTTTTCTTTTCTTTTCTTTTCTTTTCTTTTCTTTTCTTTTCTTTTCTTTTCTTTT
>NC_048893.1:76599912-76678275 GCF_011077185.1 Oxyura jamaicensis | reverse complement strand
CTTTTCTTTTCTTTTCTTTTCTTTCTTTTCTTTTCTTTTTTCCTTCCTCTTTTTTTTTTAATTCTCAACAATATTTTGAATTTAAATGTTTGTATTCATACTAATGAAATTAAGCTTTGTAAAACTAGTATTTTACCTAAATGCTAACCATTTTTCTTTATTACCCATACATTTAATGATCCACATGATATGTACAGATGCTGTTTTTTTTGTTTGTTTGTTTTCTGTTTGTTTGTTCTGGGGGTTAGAGGGGTGGGGCTAGAAAAGTTAGGTGACCCTTTAATTTGCAGAGGTTGAGGAACAGCGTGGTAGTCCATCCTCTGCTGATAGAGCATGGTGACATTTGCATAATTTCTTATAACTTCTGGCAAAGCTGGTTTCACAACCTCCTTAGGTAATCCATTCCAGTGCTGCATTACTCAGAGAAAGTTTTTGCAATATAGAGCTTTTTTTTTTTTTTTTTTTTTTTTTCCTTTCTTTTCTTCCCTGAAAGCTAACCTGATTAGATTCTATCTTTGTCCTTCCAGCAACGTAATCCCTGCCTTCCTTCACAACAGCCCCTCATACACTGGGACTACATTATCATGTCCTGTCTTACTTCCAGCTTTCCCATCTTCAGACTAAACAAACCTGGCTCCACTCTCCTCTGAGGGTGTTTTCAACATCTCTTATCACTGCAGATGCTATCCTGTGCCCGGACCAGCTGGCATGTTCGCTGCCCCCTGTGCAGTCTCAGCGGTGGCTCCAGGTGTCTCTGGGGGCCACAGGGGTCCCAGCCGGGCCAGGTGCTGCTGGCACAGCTGCCAGGCCCCTGGGCCACGCTGGTGCAGGAATCAAAATGTTGATAACTTGCTCCGGTTATGCTCCAGCCCTGCCAGGAGCTGGGTGTCCTGGCTCTCTGGTTCTTGTCCTGGGTTCCCACGTTGTGGGAAGTCACTGTCTCTCTCTTCAGATGCTCTCCCTGTCCTTTCAGAGGCAGGAGGTCCCAGGCTGCATTCAGGTTATCCAGCCCCACAGTTGGCTCTTGGCAGTCCTTGCATCAGCTGCTTCACTGGGCAACCTGCTCGTGGGCTGTGTACAGAACCACATCCTTACAGTCTCAAACAACACCACCAGAAGAATATAGTTAGATAATTGTGGCTAATATTGCCATTAATCTTTATTATAAAAGCAGCACATTCTCTTGTTGCTTATTAGTTTCAGCCTACAGCTGAAAGAAAAGAGGCTTATTAGCATTCCCTGTTCCCCCAAACAATCTTTACATTCCTCCCATGTTCCCAGTACATTTGGTGTCCCTACACCATATATTTTGAGATGTTCCCTGGACAAGATATCACAGAAGCTGTCAAACAAAATGGGTAAGGGCCAGCCTCTCATTGCTCATCCTCCCAAAGGGATACCAGCAAGAGCTTTCTGCTGTACCCAGCTATAGAAACATGCTCATCTTTGATTCCTCTGCACATTTTAAAAATGTTTTTCTTCATGTTTTTTAAATTAGTTGGTTTGTTTCTAATTGAGTAATCAGGGACTGGCAGTGTAATAAAAGAAGTCTTATTTTCTCAATAAACTACAGAAAAAAACAATGAGTCTGTCAAAAATATATAATGATATCAATCACTAAATACAAAAGTATGTGTTTTAATAAAGATCAAATAGGGCTCTCTTCTGATTTTGAAGCTGCTGACTCATTCTGAATATATCTAGAAATATGGATATAAAGAAAATTTAGGAGAAATGTCTTTTTGGCTGAGGCAAAAGCAGAGAAGAAACAGAGCAGAGTGACCCTGTATTCACAGGGAAGATGGGGTAGGGAAAACATCTTTTATTCTCTTTTTCCACTGCTTCCAAAACCTCTCAGTTCTGGAGGAGAGGGCTGAGACAGAAGAGCTCTGCCAGTTTGCTACAGCAGCTCTCCTTGAATGTTTTTCTTTGAGAAGGCTGGAAGAGAGCAAGCAACCAAAGGAACCAGGCAGAGCTGTACTCCCTTTCCATCATGAGTCTACTTCCGTGGAGCAATTTCTGCAGAAACTGGACTGTGTTTGAGGCATCCCAACTGAAGACCAGGTCTGGGGTTCATCTGCCCACATCTCAATATCTGCAAAATGTGTGCCTCCATCTGAGTTCTGGGCCAGGCTGGAGTCGCTGGAGAGAAATGGACACTGTTAGGCAGGCTGTGATTCAACTGACATATTTTACAAGTCTACTTTTGGAGTAAGTGAATTATGTACTAGAAATGCTTCTTTAATATTTGACTAGGGGGCTTTTCTTGCTTTGTTGGATGGCTTGTTCTCAGTTTATGTCAGACTTCTTGCTTCTAAGTTGTGTTTTTTTTTTTTGTATTCTTGCATATTTTCATCTTTAATGTTAATCTTTGCTCAAGATGAAGATGTGATTATAAGATGTCCTTCTCTGAGAACTGGGGTTTCAAAAATCAGTGTTTTGACTCCTATGATTTTGTAGTTTGTCTTCAGGAAGGGATAGAAATGGTGAAGTATTAAGACCAAAAATACAGAAGCCAAGAGGAGAAAATGATGAGCAAGTCAGAATCTGAAACAACACAGCCAGGGAACACAGATGACGTGGTTTCTGTAAAAAGCATGTTTTGTTAGAGGGGAAGGGAATTTGTGTATGCATAACTGCAGTTTAATTAACCATAGAAATCACTGTGTATAAACAAATGGACAGATTAACTTATTGGATAGACTATCCAGTGTCATATTACTATGTTGTTTATTATATGATATAGTGATATATTACTATAGATTTTATATATAAACACATATATGCATACTGTTGTAGTCTCCAAATCTATGCATGCGAGGTGAAAGAGGAGCTTGACAAGGAAGGGTTTGTGTATGGAAAGTGGAAATTGCTGGAATAAATCATTTATTTATTCTGTCCAATGATTTAGATAGGTTTTCATATTTTAAAGTTACATTTCTAACCATTCAATATAGCTAAGAAAAAGTTGAAGATGGAACCTGGCTCCAAGAATGGTCTTCTAGTGTAGAGACAACTTTCTAAAAGTTAAGAATGATGTTTTAAATGTTCCCTCTTGATCCATTCTACCCTAGCCTAATATAAGCAACAGGAGATGGGCAGCTGCTGTCCTTTCCTTTGAAAGGAAATGCTGTGTTGTTGCTCCTGCCAAAAGTGTCAAGAATTCAGTCTTGCTTATTCAATCTTCTTGCTTATTTGATCACCTTTTAGTCTTAAAAAAATAAAAAAATAAAAAGATGGCAGAAGGTTTGCCTTTGGTCTTTGTTCCTGTCTTTGTAGATACAGGTACTCCTTAATGATCTTGCAGTATGTAGAGGGGAGACTTGGAGTGGGAGGGCCAAAGCAACAGCCTGTAACTGGTGTGTGTGAGCCTGTGAGAGCAGGAAAGAGCATAGGATCATGCCAAGAGCAATGTGCCAGTTGGTTTAACTCAGAGGGACATATACCTGAGCTCTAATTCATGTTCCTATGTAAACACAGTTGCCTCCCAGCCATAGGCCAGGTTTCGATGTTCTCCATCACAAACATTTTATCATCTCTATTTTATTTTCTTGCCCTCCTGTTTAGCTATTAATGGGCTGCATTTATGTTGTTGTTGTTGTTGATTTGTTTTTTGATTTTTAATACTTGTTTGTATGAAAGCTGTGTTTTATTTAGAAAATAACACTTATGAAAAGGGTTATAGACTGAGGTATTAAAGACATCCTGTTGGGCAAAAAAACAGAACTTTATTTACAATGGATAAATGCATTGTATTTACTCAAACAAAGCAATATACAAACTATTCATGGAATGGCATTCATCTGTCATAAACATTTTACATAATACATGCAAGTTATTCATGGAATGGCATTCATCTTTAATAAATATTTTACATAATACTGACCGCTCGGGATTCCCAGGAATTAAAGATTTGATAGCAACATTGTCTCTCCTTTTCTTTTCATTGCTTTTGATCTCCATAATGTAAAGTGGTTGCAAGGTTTTCTCCAGTTCCAGACCCCAGAACATTTCCAGTATATTTTTGTCAACTGCTGTATAGTACATGCAAGGCTATTAATAGGTCTTTGCTTTTCTTTTTGGCCTTTCATGGACTCCTCAGCACTTGTTTCCAAACCCTTAAAAGTGCAGGGCTTGTAACCTCAAAATTTGCAGAGAATTTATGGTGATTTCTATGGGATGGTAGTTTAAAACATAATAATTGGTGGTGCTCTCCTTGTTGCAGTTACTGACAGCAAATTATCCTTGTCCCTTCACCAGTTCAAACATCAGTCTTGGGGAAAAGTAAGTGTACAAAGCCTGGTTATGAAGCTGTGAGGCCATTTATTTCGTGCATCACCAGCTTTTGCTGGAGATACATGTGAGGCTTAGCAAGCTATGACCAGTGGCACAAAGCAGAAGGTGTTTTGCATATTGAGTCATGGTATTAAATGTGTTCTTTAGTTGTTTACAGTGCAATTAATTGTAAAAATGAATCAGCTAATTTGAATTTAATCTGAACTAGGGTTATGAAACTTCAAATGACTATATGGGAGATAGGTCACTGTGGTGATATACGTATCATATAAGTAGCAATTCCAGCCAAAACATTTCCTCACAGTAATGCATTTTCTCATATTTATTCTAGCTTATGTAGAAAGCCTCTATTTGCAGTAATTGGAAAAGTTGAAGGCCTTTTTTTGAATATCTTAAATACAATTATTTATAATTAAATGTCTCAAAATAAATATACATATTTTGCTATGATACATATTGCTATAAGTAGTAATATATACTACGTAACTAGAAAACATTGTAACAGTCTGTTCTCAAATGTTTAATCCCTGTAGCAGGAAGGAGTGTACTGAGCTGAGTTTTGCAGTGGCTTGTTTTACAAACTATAATGTGCAGTATTGTTGGTTCACAGTGCAGGGTGGGGGCAGGAACACTTTATTCTCTTTTTAATTTTTTATCTCAATGGTATGGGCAATTAACTGTGCTTTCTCCTGTATATTTCCCAGCGACCACCTAATGCAATCATTGGGCAGGAGGCCACTATGGGTACATGTACATCAGACTCATGCTCCTTTTCACCTACTGGCAGATGTGTGAGCACCCCCCCACACATACACACACAAAACCAAAAAACAACCACATTCAGATTCCCCAACTCTCAGGATGGCCTCTGGGTTTCTAGAGCTGAAACCTCTTTCTTCACAGTTTCTTATCATGGTGTTGTCCCATCAAAATGGGGTCTAATTGAAAGAGAGGCTGCAAAGTATCTGCATTATGGTTGGATGGGACTATTGCATCATGAAGTTGCTCCTTGGCATTTGAACTCTGACCTCTAGGCTTGATAAAAACCTCTTTAAATTGGGTTATTGTTGCTATCATGGTTACTCATCATGATAGCAATATGTAACATCCAACACTGGGCTTTCACTCTCTTATCATCTATATGATTACGATTTAAAAAATACATATATTTGTTTTTAAGGGCCCCGTGCTTTCAGGAGAACTCTACATGTTGTTTGTTTTTAAGGGAAAAGGTGAGATTTACAGTTGAAATGGGCATTTATGTTCAAGGGCATATTTTTATATTTTCATTTGGCTTTGGTAGCATTGCTTGATCTAAATCTTGTATATGATTCATTAGAGAATGTTATTTACTTAATAATTCTAGTAGATAAACTTTTGACAGAGGAACTTAGACTCAGTTCTACAGCCCAATGCAGTATTATAAAGAGTTCACATTGAGCCCCCTCCCATTCAATTTTTTGTTGCTGTTGTTTTGATTTGGTTTGTTTTATAACCCTTGTCATTGCTGACCTGTCAACCCTGAATGCAATTCTGAGATCAAAAAAGCCAGTATTTACACAGCTTTTTGATATACATTTAGATAGATAAGTGCTGGCTTTGCCCACACTTCCAGAGACTGGACTTTGCTGTTGCAGTCATAACTGTAGCAAAGGGAGGAAAAGAGATCCAAATGCACTAAGCAAGCCAAGAATGTATTATTTTTTTTCCATGCTATTAAAGTGTCTTGAGATATCAAATATACTCCACCCTAGTCCTGCTTTTTCCATTATCTGTTGAAATCAGTATGGTAATCTAAACTTGGTCATTTTGAGACCAACCACAATTCCTAGCTGAGACAACAGTTTTGGTAGTAAAATCTTGATTTAAGATGACATTATGCTCTTGATGCCCTTGAGTAAGAATAGTCATGCAATCTGTTGCAGGGATCTGAGTCTAATCTTTATGTGGTATTACCAGGGCTCTATTTATTGCAGGTAGTTTAACATCTGGAGATTCACATGTGGTAATTTTACATGATGAGAAGGTGAAAGAGGCTAAGACAAAATTGGAGTTGATGACCATACAGAAGCTGCAGAAGGCAACAAGTAGTATGAGCTTTTTGTGGAAAATATTTAATTATTAGAAAAAAAAATGTTGGGAAAGTTTACAGCTGAAAAGAGTTATATAGCTGAAAATATATTGGTCCAGGAAGAAATGTCAAGTTACTTGGAATTTCATTTTGGGAAGAAAAGTCTTTGCAAAGTTCAGTCTTTGCAAAGACTGAACATTTCCATTTTTATTCAGAGATTATTGTCAAAATATTAATATTTTTTATTCGGGATAATTAAGCATTTCTTAAATGTAAATAGAATTTTAAAAATAGATAGAAATAAAATTCGGAAGGAAATAAAATTATCTTGATCCAAGGCTATTTTTCATTTTACAGACAACTTTGATTTTTCATTTCTGGTCTTCCTCTGGCTGAATATTAAATTTCCCTTTACAGGGAGGTGGATGATGATGTACCTCTTGACCAGTTTTCTGTGCAATACTGGAAAAGGCCACACGGGGGACAATGCCGCAAGGTAGCTGAGATTCGACAGAAAGCAGTGTGATACAGATTGATTGCTACCTCTCATCAAAAAGATACATTTCAGAAAGAGCCTAGACAAAAGTTTATATACAGGTGTAACTAATTCATTACACTTTAATTTTGTTGGATGAGGGCTGAATTAGGTCCTCTGTAATAATTTCAGGTGAAAAAAGTATCTAGAGAGTTAGCCCATGAACACATTAGAAGATAAAAACCACTTATGTGAGTCAAAAAGTCCAACCCAACAAAGGGAAAATTCTTCTCCAACGCATAATTTTTACATGATTTTACATGAATGTGTGAAATAATTCATCTGACCTTGGTGGTCTCTGAGAAAAGTCACAGGTCTCTGCAGTTTCTCTTAGACTAAAAAAAAAAAAAAAAAAAAAAAAAAAAAAAAAAGGTACAGCTGCTGATCTGAGAGTCTCTGCGAGATAAAGGACTACTGGAAAAGATGGTGAGCACAACACTGTGCATACACAGATACAACAAGAAATGTGGCAGAGTAGTACCATGTACTTCTGGCACCAGCCAATTTAATTATTTCTGTTTTATTTTACTATTTGGAAGAGCAGACACAGCCATAGGCTAATAAGGTATGTTTTAGGTGTGAATTCTAATCATGATGATTTTATTTAAAGGGACTTTGTCAATGATAAGATAAATCAAGAGTAATAACAGCATGGGATTTTATTAGACTTTGTGCATTATGCAGAAAAACATGCAGGATTCCATCAGTCAGCTTGCTGATGCAGGTGAACTGCTGAACTGATGGATTCTCCACAACAGCTTAATTAGCAACTGAACATTTCAGCCCTCTATGGAGGTGAATTAATGTACAAAACTTCTTCTGGCCTGAAAGGAGCTGTTGGCTGTTCCACCTTTGCCTGTCAGTCCACCTGTTATCGTGGGGACCATTTTTCTTCCCTCTTTTCAGTATGTGGGGCTGGGGCTCCACAAACACAAAGGCCTCTGCAACAAACTCAGTTTAAGAAGTTCACTTTTCCAGTTTCACCCTTTTCCTCACATTCCCCCAGACTCATGCCGGTGCCCTCTTAGATGCAGGCACCCAGCTGTCTGTGCAGCTGCCAGCCATAAACAGTCCCATGCTGAACAAGGGGGGGGAGAAACAGATGCTAACAATTTGTTGCTCAGAGGTAAGAGGGATCAGTTGGGGTCTGGTAAGGACAGAAAGCTCTTAAATTGGCTTGCTGCCGTAGAGGCACACTTTCAGGAAAAAAAAAAAAAAAAATAACAATTTTTAATTTTTTTAAATTAAAAGCCCTTTTTTTATTAAAAGCCCTTTTGCATTGGCACCTGCAACCACTCCATCCTCCAAACTATTGCCATGTCAGTTTTTTGACTTTGTCTTTGCTCTGGTTCCCCCATCTATCTGTGACTGACCTTTTAGCATGACGTTTTCACTTCTGATTCTGGACAACCAAGTCTTGTAAGAAGTCACCAGTTGATGAGCGAATAGCAGCATTCCTGGGTTCTCATCTACTCCTGTGCTCTCTCCAAGACCACTGTCCCAGGGGGCAGGCTGGAGCTCCAAACAGATAATGTACTGGTATTCCTCATAATTTTCTCAAAATTTTATCTTAATCCCTCATAAATTTCTTTTCCTGAGAAACTCTTCTTTTGAAAGATGATTCCTTGCAGATGGAAAGACGGATTTTTGCAAATCCCTTTTTACTTCTGTCTTCAAACAAATGTTGCAGGAAGTCAGGAGTTTTGCTGAACCATCATTGTTGTAGCATTTCTTCTTCATCTGACAACATTGTATGCTATTTTGAGTGGAATCTAGGCAGAAGTCACTGTTCCATGATGTCCTTTCTGTACTTGTGCCTTTGGGTGGAGCAAAGTCTTCATCTGTCAATAACCCCAATCACTCCTTGCCTGCAGCAGCAGCTGCTAAGGCACCCTGTCATGTACCCTAGTAAGTGATTTTAACTGACTGTGGAATTTTTGTTCCTTAATAAGTCTCTAGATTGTTAACTGTATTTTCCATGTCATCTTTAGATTTTGTTTCAGAATTATTATCTTTTGACAATGGTCAGTATTTAGCATGTGTGACCAGACATGTCATTTGACCACTTTATAATGTGTCAGCAGGATCTGGCCAACTAGAATTTAAGCCTTTTTGGTGTACTGTGGAATTTGTGGATTAGATAAATTACTAACTAATGCTGCTACATCACCAGCATCAGCACCAGACCAGACCCTCTCACAGCCAAGGCCCCCAGGAAGTGTTGGTGAGCCAGGTGACCACTGACCTGTGCTTCTCGTCTTTTCTCCCAGCCTTGCTCTGGCTCTGGCTGGTGGGATGCTGCACCAGGTAGCTATCCCATCCTGTGCTCCTGCCTTCCCTGCCTGCTCCGTGCCCCAGGGATTACCATTCTCTGCTGTGGTGTGTTACATACATGTAACATCCAGCCACCTCTGACAAGAACACAAACTTTCAGGTCAAGACAGCAGCACGTGAGACAAAGCCACGCTGCCACAGCTCAGGGAGGATTTTTCTTCATCTATCCAATCTCAAAGTGTACCAGGTGGAGAAAGAAGCAGTCAGGACTACCCTGAGCCCCTGGGTACATGCAAAGAAAAAACATTGTTTTGCAGAGGCAAGGAACAGAGAAGATGCCATGTTTTTTTCTGCTGCAATACTCACAACATTGCAAAGTAAGCCTCATGTTAATATGAAAGGAGGGCAGATCATCTGTACAACATTTTCTAAACCCATTTTGCACAATTCTATATAACTGCTCATGGCTGGAGTCCAGACAAAGTACTAAGATGGCAAGCTTTGATCTCTGCAAGACCTGACATTTAAGCACACAGGCTAGGAAAACTGCAGGCAGGCAGGCAGGCAAGCCATAAGGAACCCTAGCTGCTAGCCATATCAGCAGACTTTATAGGCTCCTTTGCTTTAAATTCTCTTGATTTATTGCTAAAGCTGCAGCTGCAACCAGGCACAATGCTAGTTCCTTTCTGCAGCACAGACTTGTGAAGTTCCCTAGGCCTTGTTTCTTACATAAGGAGCAAGACAGGTGGCTACGGAGATGCTTTAATAAGTGCTGCTGGGCATTTAAAGCAATTGTTCCTGGCTGTGGTTTCCTGTTTGGTACCAATGATGATTAAACTAGTCTAAGCCTCCCCTTCCCTCCACTCAAATATTTTCCCTCTGTCCTACTGACACAGCTGTTTGTGTGTCTGCATAGTGAATTGGATCAGGGGCTGACATGGCTAAAAATAACCAAGTGTATTGTGGGGGACTATTACTCTTCAGCCACTGACATTTTCCAATCTGCGTCATGATGTGGTTGCACATACAGCTGCCCTAGCACAGTCAGCGGAGCATGGGAATGCATGACCACAGGGGGCAATGGGAGAGGAGATGAGGGACCCTTAAACTGATACCAATTTTGAATGACATGCAGGTGGAGCCACTGCCTCAGTGGGAGGAGCAGGGTAAAACACATACAGTATGGCTCTGCTCCTCAAAGATCCTAAGCAAGAGAGGAGTACTAATTCCAGCTGTGTAATGCACATTTGGAAAGTAAGATTCATAAGTTGGTCCTCCTTCCCTGGAAATATTTTTGTGTGCATTAAACAACAACAAAAACATGACAAAGGACAGCAGCTCTATTTAATGACTTCTCTCTGCTCTCCGTTTTATTGTTGCTGCTCCACCAAGGCAGTTGTTTCATGATGTGGATTGCATGGTGGCAGCACCAACTTCAGGAACCACTGAGCTCTCTGGATGTTTGTGACCACTATCCCCAGACGGCATTATTCCCTCACTTGTGCCAGCACTGCTGTTTGTGGAGCTGTACTGAGCCCTGGATCAGGGAAGCTGTCCAAGTTAAAAATAACCCAGTGAGTGACTGGGGATGGCAAAAGCTTCCATTGTCCAATGTAGTCTGCTGTAACAAGTCAGCAAGAACTGAGCAGTTGCAGGAAGGCAAGAAAGTGCAGCCTCAGAAATACTTATTTGCTACAAGACATGTCAGCTTTTCAGCCAGTTGAATGAGCCTTGTGAAGGATGAGAGAGGAATCCTTTGGCCATGTTCATATGTGACAAGAGAGCAAACCTCACCATGCACTATCACAAAATCTCTTCACACAAGCTTTCCTTCAGCAGTCTTTGACATGATGGGTTTGCAGCAAAAGCTAATGATAGCATACTCTAATTGGTAGATGCATGTTGTTTATTCTGTGGATTAGGGAAGGGTTACCATGCTTTTAAGTGCTGGAAGGACACTGCAGGTATGGGAGCTGTGCTAGCACCAAACAAGAATAAAAGAGTATTCTTCACAGATACATGCCTAATAGTTTAGTGCGTTACAGAGTGAAGTCTCAATCTTTTGATGTATTCCAGAAGAACACCTCTTCTTCTCAGCTATAGAAAATCAAAACAGCTGCTGGGAAGTGCCAGCAGCAGCCTGTGTGGTCACAGCAGAAGTGATGTGATCTTCACCTACTTACATGCTTGGAGGGGAACATCTGTAATTATTAATTCTCTTTTATTCCAGACCATATCTGGGTTTCTTCTGGCCTTTTTCTGCAGTTCATAGTTCAAACCTCCTGGGATGAATATTTATAAATATCAGTCACTTCCTTTTTCTCCCCTCCTCCTTGGACTTGGCACTTCACTGAATTTCTTCCCAGGAATGCCCCTCCTGGGAGCTGGCTGGCTCAAGCACTGATAGCAATGAAGGTGAAACCTTGAGAGCTTCAGAGCCTGAGGTATTTTTGGATCTTCTTGGGTTAAATTTCTAGAGACAGGAATTGACCCATTCTTCACATGCATTACTTGCTCTATGCACACTCAGGTGGAAGGCACAGTTGAAACCCACAGTTATATTAACATTAGCAGCTACATCACATAGCACACACTCATCCCCAGGATACTAGATTGTACATGGATGTGCAGCTACATCACATATTAACCGCAATGAAAGCAAGTGACTGAGTTGCACTGAATGAGCTCCCAGCAACCTCTGTGCTTAGAGTAAGCCTGAGATGTAACATCAATGTCCATTATGCCAAGTAACTGCTTAGATTTCAAGGGTACAGGACAAATACCATCATATTCTGCCATTTTCTTTCACATATCTAAGAATGTGAGGACTAGTGTTCAGTGATTTTTTCTCTTGTTTCTTTAGACACAAGAAAGGAGTGTTTGGTTCAATCCCACCACATTCCCATTGTGTTATTACTTCCCTTCTTGTGACAATTGTTAAAAGATCTCTTTTTGAACAAAGCATCTTCTGTTTTCCAGTTTGACCCTAGGGTCACATAAGGTTTGATCATACTTCCAATGAATTCAGCAGATGCCTACAATCTCCCCAATGCACAGTATACATAAACTATGTTTTGCTTGGTATTTCTACCTGCCTGAAGGCATAGAGAGAAATGGAAGTTCAGCTGTTAAAGAAATCAGACAAGAAATTAAATCAGTGGCCCAGCAAAGAGACGTCTTTTTGAACACAACAGCCGAGTGCAGAGCTGTGGGAAGCAATTTCTCAGTCCCTGTCCTAGTACCAAAGATCTTCTGTAATGGCTGGGAAAAGGCAGATCAAATGACATTGGTCTGTCAAAATCTCTGCCTTTCATAAAAGCAGGTGAGGTGCATGTTATATGTGCTTTTGGGTTATATGGGATAAGTACAGAGAGGCTGCTCTTTTGTGAGGAATAATGACACAGTAGGGACTGCCACAGAATCCTCCTCTGTGGTTCTTCTGTGGTTCTCTGCTGAGACAGGAAAGTGCACCCTCCTGAACTACAGCTAGGTACAATTTAGCAGTATTTCAGTGAAGGTCAGCTTGAAGTAGAGAAAGAGCAGGTAGTTGCCCAAAGCAATATATGACCAGTAGCAGGAAAATTGGGGGAAAAAAAAAAAAAAAAAAAAAAAAAAAAGGTCCATATATGAGGGAGCAATTGCCTGGGGACTGGAGGATGGTGACTCTTCTCACATACAGCTGTTATCCTCTCCAAATTATCTTGTTTTCCCAGCAGTCTCAGGTGTAGAAAATCCAGCTCCTCAGTCTTTCATCTTTCTTCTTAGCTATTCATTCAATTTCAACTTCTTCTAATCCTTTCCCTCATGTGGTGATGTGGTTCAACCCTTCACCCCTGAGAAAACAAAATGCTTGGAGACACCTTTACTTTGACTTTATTACCCTTCCTAGTAATGCCATGCCGTTATAATGCTTACTCATGCCCAGGAAAGGGACATAGGCAGATATGCTTGCATTATTACCAACGAAACACTTCCTGAGGAAGCTTTGTCATCGATCAAAGCAGCTGCATTTCCAAGCAGAAAAACCATTTTTGGTCATTCTTCCCATGGTCTATTGAGAGTTCTGTGAGCAACTTTGTTCCTTCACAGGAAGGTCACTGTAGTCAATTCCTCTAGGCTGTGCAATCAAGCCAGGCAGGTTTGCGAACAGAACGGTAAAGTGCTAGAAATATTTTGAATAGCCTGTCCATGTGGCTGCTCAGTCAAGTTTCTTCTAAGCAGCACTGACCTTGACATCCAACTGAAGAACCGATCTAGAAGAAAAACATCTGGGCAATCAGATTCCCCACTGCTTATTATGCTGCTAGACAATCAATAGTGCCAGCACAGGGTGGCCAGGAACACATGGCTGGCAGGGCGGGAGAGAACAGGAATGCCCTTTCAAGGAGCAGCTGCAAATGAGGTCTGCTTAAGAGTACTTATCAGACCTCAGCCTAAGGTACTAACAAATAAACCTGGGGGGGTTGTTTGTTTTGCTTACTAGTATGCCTAAAATAACAACTGTTGGTACTACTGGATAAGATTCTGCTTATAGAGGGCAGAAACAGTATTTGATTACATGATGAATACAGAAAAAAAGTTTTAAGACACATACATGCTAGGCACATTATAGCAATACAGGCAATTATAACATGGTTAACATGGTACAACAGAAAAAGTAACCAGATCAGCCTGTGTTACCCTGAAATTGTAGTTAAATATAAGAGATGAAACAGCACAACTTCATTTGAAATACCTTTTTATAAAAAAATAAAAAAATAATAAAAACAAACAAACAAAAAAACTTTTTGATAATTAAAGTACAGCATTAACAGCATCTTCAGCATGATTTTTTATTATTCATTCTGATAGGAAATATTTCACATAAAACATTCTTTTTGAACTTATCCCCATATTACTGATTCCTCCATAGCTAGCCTAAGGAAGAAATGGGAAAATTTAGTTTCCCCTAAAAAGTCTGCTTTGTTCCTAGGCTCTCCTGCCTGTCGTGTGAATAAGCATAACGAACAGATCACATCTGTGAGAAGAAGAGCAACCAGCTGCCAAGGGCTATTGAGACTGCAGAGAAGTGTTACCAAGAGTATTTATGCATTTTGTGTGAACAAAGATGGCAAGTACTTGAATGAGAAAAGGGAGGGGATGGTTAAGAGGTGGCCCAGCTGACTTATGAGATATATGAAGTTTAGGTTTGTCACAGAAAAGCTAAAGGCCCTTCAGACCTTAGGGAGCCATAAGCAGCAAAGCCTCTTTTGGCCTCTGTTCTGCTCTACTTCCTAAAATATCCTCTATTTACATTTTTTCAGAGATAGGAGCTCCTGCTACTGTCTCTGGTTGTATTCAGACCAGTGTTGTTGAGGCAAAAGGGAAACAGGACCACAAAGAAAGGGCTTGGTGTACATGCAGTTTTGTTTGTTCGATGTATCTAAAATTGTTTTAGAGATTACACATTAAATAATTTTTAAAAATTATTAAACACACAAAACACACATCCTGTTCAAAATCAAAAGACGTGTTTTTTCCTGTCATTAAAAAAAAATAGCAAAAAAAAATAGCAAAGTGGAAGATACAAGAAGTTGTATTTCAGTCACCATTACATATACATTGTTTGCAAGGAATAGGAAAACTGGATCCCATACAACGCAGGTGACAGAACTAGGAAGGTAATCTTAGAGATTCTGATAGAACCAGGTTCATCTAACAGCAGGTTGGTATGTTACTCCAGAATGAGGTTCTGCCACTTTCTCTTGTATAGGATGGACAGCAGTATGTGCCACTCTCTGGCTTTTTAGATCCATGCAGATCTGATGAAAATGAAGACCGATTCCAAGAACACCCCTCACCTCTAGATTCTTATTTGCATTACACGGAATCTCTGCTATGTAATAGTCATCCCTCTGTGAAGAATGACACATGTATTTCCAAATCTGGTCCTGCTAGGGGCCAAGAAACTGTGATGGTTGAGAGGTCACTCTGGGGAGAAAGAAAGAAAAAAAATAGAATAACAAAGAAAACCAGGGTGAAATTTTTTATTTCAGAGACATAATTCATGCATTTGTTTATCTTATGTATTTCTAAAGTGCCATAGTATCACCGTAGTATCTAAGCACCAACAGCACAACAGGAATTTACAGTATTCTACAGAGCTCCCTCAACTGGCAGCAGGACCTGGGCACCAGCTGGTGACTGTGGATCTGGGATGGAGTGCGCTAGGGATGGTCTGCTGAAATTATAATAGCTAATTACCTTTTTCTTTTTTTTCCAGTAGACTCCCGTTACAATCCTGACAGAGGAGAAGGCTGTTAGAGAAGCCAGTGAGCTAGCAGCTGTGAAAGTAAACCTCCTGGTTCTTGACCTTTTGCACACGCCATACCTCTGTCCTTTGAATTTGGCCTGTGCGTTTGTGCTGCCCAGAAAGCAATTAAATTTCTGGAAGAGGAAGATACTCTCTAACTTTTGCAACAGCAAAGAAAGGGTGCTGCCCAGATTCTCCTCTCAAACTAGAGGTTCACAAACAGTGAAGGGCAGACCAGCGGGAGAAAGTGAATTATTTCTGCCAAGTGACACTAAACAGGGAAAACTAACAGTGGCTGTGGAACGGAACTCCAGAAATGTGCTTACACTGGTGAGCAATCCAGTCCTAGCCACTAAGACTACTGCACCAGCTATGTGCTGTGAACCCTAAAGTCACTTTGATTTGGCAGGTAGTTTTAAGTAAGTTAATAAAGATCTCATAAATAAATGTATATCAATCCTTTTAATTTATAGAACGCTGTTAGGTACACACAACACTTCACAAAGTGTGTAGAGGGAAAAGAAATGCTGTAAGGACTGCTGCAAAGGCATATTTGAGGGGCAGTTGGCTTCTCAAACCACGATCTTGATGAATGGGTTTCCTTTTGAGTTGAGCTCAGCTATGTGCAGACTCAGGTTTGATTTCATTGATCTGCTACAGTTATTCCATTCAGATTCCCAAAAGAAAAGATGCATTCGCAGAATGCCATTCCCTGGCAAAGAGGACTTCTCAGCCAGACAGATATTTGTAGGGCTGTAGATTTATTTTACAAAAATTAAACTGGAATGAGACAAGTCCATACAAATTGATCAGTTCTACAGCTAGACGGCAGCATGACCTTTGAATTCAGTTTAAAATGAGCCTACCAACTGAGAACTGTAGTATCCTTTCTGAAAATGTGCTAGCAAATAAAAATATTGAAACTTCTGGAACCAACTAAATTACCATTAGTCACTTTTCACTTTCCATAAGTCACTTTCCAAAAGCAGAACAAAAATCAGCAAGTCATTGGTTTGAAGCACGTCATACAAAAAAAAAAAAAAAAAAAAAAAAAAAAAGTGCATTTGCAAATGGAGGCTTTGGTTCCTGTGTAAACAAAGCCCACTCCATTTCAGAAGCTCCTCCTACTTCCCTGAGCAGCTGCACACACAAGACATAAAGGTGGCTTGTTACTCCACGAGCTGCAAACAATTTCATGCTCTTCCTACAGTTTCTTTCTTTTAAACTTTATCAAAACATAATTTTATCAGCAGCTGAGTGTCAAGAAGTGGCTTGGGGTTTGCAAAGGATCCCTGTGAACCTTGTACTACTTTGCAGAGTAGCAAGTTCGGGAGAACAAGCCATTCACAAGCATCCCTGACCAACAGTTGCTCAGATCTATAGATCTCCTTAGCATCTTCATTTCCTTCATCTCTTCCCCACCACATCCCCAGTCTTCTCACTGGCTTCAGTCTGCATTCCTTTTTCCAGAGATATACCAAAGCCACAGAGCCAGCTGTAGGACTAGTAAGATATATCACAAAACCAGAAATCATTTCTAAACTCTAGCAGTATCAGTAAGACAGTCTAAAAATAAACAATGTAAAGTGTTGCACTGCAATTCCTTGTAGTTAGAACCATGACTGGTGTACATCCTACAACTGACGCTGATATGTACCTGTGTAAAATGAGGGGGTGAGCACTATTCTGAATGACATTTATAAGTCATTCTTTGCAACCATTAGGGCCTCACATTTTTATATAAATAAAAGAACACCATTGCATATCTTTTACACAGACACACAAAGTAATCAGTGTAAAACTGAGTGTCCTGTTATGAAAATTCAGATGTTTACGTACAAAACCTATTTCTCACCACTTCTTATTGAGAAATGCTAGTAAATACAGTATGTTCAGTGTTTTGAGAAGTACTGATATGGTGTAGTGTCATACAGTTGGCCATTTTGACCACTGCCAATATGTGTACATGTGTATGCTCATGTGTGAAGATACTTGATATAAAAGCTAGTTCATATATATGAATATATACATATAGATGTTATATGAACACACACTAGTCAAAATGGGGCATGAGAAATACCTGAAGGGAATCAGGTCATTCTCATTCTCTTGTTCTGTCCCATTTTACAGCACAGCTTACACCAGCCCACTTGAACCGAACATGTGAATCTGAATTCTGCAGAACAAAAAAGGTACTGGTACAAACTCACAGGTGACCTCCATACACCTGTCGTGTACTAAAGTCTTAGCAGCAGCAAGTACGATACTTTTTTTTTAAAGCTTCTGGGTCTGATAGTTTTCTACATCAGTTACCTGCCAGTTTTGAGATTCCAGAATAAGCCATGTCCCTACCATCCCAGCAGCATTTGCAGTAAACATTCACAGGCATGCCTTCCTTCTCCAGGTATGTCTACACATTCTATACAGGTCACAAACATTTCAGCTGTGTGTGGAACAAAGCTCCTTAAGGAGACATTCAAGGACCTTATCTCCCACCTTGTTTCCCTTGACATAACCACATATGCATACATTGCACGATCAAACAGCTTTTCCTCACATTACCTGACATTGCACATCCTTTCTGCAGGTTCCCAGACAGTTCTTACTGGGAGGTGGGAGAACACATTTGCACTTTGGCTGCATGATGGGTGGAATCCAACTCCAGCACTGGGGAAGAAGGATGGCAGGGCTTTGGGATGGAGAACCACTCACCACAACTCCTACTCAATCTCTGTCCATGCCTGAGGTGCTTTGGGAGAAGGAGGTGACTGAAAAGGGCAACCCAGGCCAAAAGCATTATTCCGGCCAGCTGCCTGCAATTCAGAGGCCTTCATGTAGTCACATGAGGCCCTTGTCTTCCCCCTTGTCCCTTAGGCACATTTGGACAGGCCTGGATTATGTATTGCATGAGATCATCCACAGACCACACCAAGTGATGCTGCCTACCATACGTGCACCCGCTGGTGGGAGACTAAGTAGGAGTTGCGACTAAAGCTCTTCCCGCAGTGGGAACACTTAAAAGGTTTTTCCCCAGTGTGGGTACGACGGTGCCGGATGAGGGTAGAATTATCACTAAAGCAGGTCCCACACTCAGCACACTTGTAGGGCTTCTCCCCAGTGTGGGTGCGACGGTGCTGGACAAGGTGCGAACGCTGGCTGAAACTCTTCCCACAGTCAGGACACAAGTAAGGCTTCTCACCTGTGTGGACACGACGGTGGATGACCAGCTTAGAGCTCTCACTGAAGCACTTGTTGCAGTCAGTACACTTGTAGGGCTTCTCGCCTGTGTGGAGCCGCTGGTGAGCAATGAGGTTGGAGCTATCACTGAAGCGCTTCCCACACTGGGTGCACTTGTAGGGTTTTTCTCCTGTGTGAAAATTGGCGTGGCGGAGCAGGCCTGAGTTCTGGTAGAAGTTCCTCCCACACTTGGCACACACATAAGGCCTCTCGCCAGTGTGGTTGCGCTGGTGCTGCACCAGGTGTGTGCTCTGGCTGAAGCTCTTCCCACAGTCCTTGCATTGGTACGGCCGCTCACCTGTGTGTACACGCTGGTGCTGGATGAGGTGTGAGTGGCGGCTGAAGCTCTTCCCGCAGTCAGCACACACATACGGCTTCTCCCCAGTGTGGATCCTCTGGTGGCGGATCAGGTCTGAGCTGCGGTTGAAGCTCTGCCCGCACTCGATGCAGATATACGGTTTCTCTCCCATGAATGCTCTCTGGTGCACCACGGTCTCCTTCCGCTTTCGGAAGCCGCAGTGAGGACTCTTCTCCGGCCTCGTCACTGCAGAGAGGAGGTCTGGCCTCGGACAGCCTATCTCCTGGTGGCAGCCTGCAGGAGAAGCTTCCCTCATGAAAAAGTCCGAAATGGCCCTGCAGGGTTCGGCTGCCTCCAGACCATCGTGATGGAGGTTCTCCTCATTCTCACTCATGCTCCCATCACCTGCTGGGCCAGAAGCAGACATCAAACACATAGATGCCCCCCTCTGCTGCCCAGCCCACACCTTTAACCCCCTCCCGCGTCCCCTCCTCCCTATCCACCTTCTGAATTCCATCCGTCCCCCCGAGCCAGGAGCTTCTCCCGGTGCCGGGCCGCAGTGGGGTCGGTGCAGGCGTGCCCACCTCCGTCCAGAGGGCTGGCATGGAGGGGGCAGTGGCGGGATCGGGGCCGTGCAGGGCGAGGAGGGGAGCGAGCAGCCGGGGCCCAGCCGCCACGGGGAAGCCGAGCACGGTCCCCGGCCTCCCGCCGTCCCCTCCTCCCACCGCCCGGGGCCCGCCCGCATGGCTGCCCGCCCCGCCGCCACTTCCTGCGGCTCCCGGCAGGCGGCCGCCCGGCCTCGCCGCCCCGGGCCCGGCCGCACTCGGACCGGCCCCACCGCAGTCCTCACCGCGGCTCCGGTTGAGGGAGGGCCCCGGGGGCCGCTGCCCGGCCCGGCCCGCACGGCGATGGCAGCCCCTCCTTCCCTTTCTTCCTTCCTCCCTCCCTCCGTCCGCAACGGGGCGTTCCCTGGCGGCGTCCCCGCTGCAAGCGGGCCGGTAGGGGAGCCGGCCGGCTGGGCGCAGCCTTGGGGTCGTAGGGTGGGGGAAGCGAAAAGCTAAAAGCACGGCGGTTACATGGGCCGTATCGAACCGGCCTTGAGTTGGCAGTCCTCTCCTGCCCGTGCCGTGCAATTACCAGCTCCTGTAACTGCACTCCGCAGCTTCTCGCCTTCCGTGTACCTCTTCTGTTTCTTACTCACCTCTCTTTGTACTAAACCTTAATAAAGCCTTTACAGATTTTCTTCCATTGCCAGATTTTCAGTTTTTCATTTTGCTCTCACCTAATATTCCCCAGCTCGTCTTTGTATCTATCTGTTTCTTCCTGCTCATTTCTTTATTCCCAGATACTCCTGACATGTTCCTATACTGCTCATAGATTAGGAATAGGGCCTGTTTTGATTAAAGGAAACTCAGGGCACATGGGAAGTGAGCAGAAATCCAAAATAATCACAATAGGTAAGGAGGAAGCCTGGATTTTCATGAGCCTTTCATGCAGTTGAGGCACATCATCTGGAAGTACTGAGTGAACCAAAATGTGAAGACACGCCTGTTTCTGGCTCTGGATGGAAAAGTTTGCAGAACCCAAACTGATGCTTGCCTCTGTATGCTCAAATACCTACATGAATATTCACGAAAAAAAAATAACTGATAAATTATTTGCATTAAATGCTGGTATATTCCACTGCTGCTCAAAGGAGAAGAAACCAAAGACTTTTCTGTGCTTTTGTGGCCTTAAACAAGCTTACCAGAGTTTTTCCTTCTGCAGTGATACAGTGAGAATACAGTTCTGTTGTCCCTACCATGCTTGCTGTATTGTTTTCTGATTTATTCCCAGTCACTTTTAAACAGTTCTTTTTAGTAGTTGTTATGCAGACCCAATACTCAAGTTTTGTCTCATTGAGGCAATCATCTTCCAATTAGCGACTGGAAGGGAGAAATTAAGGTCAGTAAATATGAAAATGTGTTTGCACGAGATGGAAAAAGGATCAGTGAGTTATGTACCTACACCGTGTCAGGTAAAGCCAGCTGTAGGAGGGGAAAGCTATTGCTAAAGACTTTTCATAGTGGCTGCGAGGGAACACAGCTTAAAATTCTGAAAAATATAGCTTAAGGGGGAATTGGTAAAATGTGGTAGCAATTGTGTTCAGTCTGTCCTCCACACATTGGAGACCTGTTTCTTGGGATGTCTTCCTGGAAAATAGTCACTGACAGTGAAAATAGAACCTGTGATCCAATTGCCAGTAAGCAGCTCTAGAAATACAGCACGGGGGGAGGTTACATGCATATTGACATGCCAATGTAAAAGCAGATGTTAAGGACAACATCAATATTACAAAAGGTGGAGGCACAAAGGAATCCGGTATCAAAAAGGAAAAGGATCTACAGTTGCTCGGGAATGTTTTTGTTGCTCAGAAGTGTGGTTGCAGTGGCATGGCTGAAGGAAATGGAAATGGAGCCAGTCGTTCACCTGGTGAGGAAAAGCTGGGAACATGGCCAGGGAGGCATTATTAAAAGCTTTGGAATATAACACTTAGAGAGATCACCATCATCAGAATAACAGCAGTAAAGGGCTGGAGAATGACAGCAGGATAGTTTGCGGTGAATAATTTATAGTAGTTTAATTCATTCTAAAATAATTTACAGTAACGTTTTAATCATAATTTAAATCACCAAGTGAGCAAATTTGAATTAAGTAAGTGATGTTAATCCTATCTGGTAAGCATACGTTTTAAGGGTTTTCTTCCCTAAAGTAAGGATTCATTCTCATTGTTTGATGACCATTGAGAAATATAAGATTAAGAGTAACTTTTTCACCAAATACTTTTTTTGTTTTGTTTTGTTTTGTTAATGAGACTACATATTGCAAATGATTGTATAACTTGACATGCATTTATTAATTTAATACATGAGTTTTCAGTGTCATTATTCTGTAAAATGTTGAATCAAACTTTCTATTTATTCATTAATACATTTGTTTATTCCAGACGATGTCTGTGGAATTGGAATTTCTGTGCAGATTACTCTGCCTTTTTAAAAGTAATTTGTAGTGTCAAGGGTACCAGGCTGTGGTGATTTGCCATGGTTCTCAGTATGCGATTCATCACAGGGATTTGGCCATCAACTGTGGCTGTCTAGGTCTCACAGTCAGAAGGATACTGGTCTTCAAACCAGTTTCCCTTTTTTTCATTTGCATTACTGAAGTTGATGGCAGGTTTCCTTCTGCCCACTGCTGTGCACTTGTCTGTATCGGAAGGCAAATTTTGGATCTGTTGCTAAAAAAGGCACACTAGCTGAGAAACCTTTATCTACCTTGTGATATTAGCCCTTTAAATCTGTTAAACAAACAGATGTGTTGAGAATTTTGTACCTCACACAGAGGAATAGGAACACTTGATCCTTACCATAAGGTGGAATGAAAAATGTATAATTTTATGATCAGTATCATCCCATGCTGTTTGAAATGTAGAGTGTCCCACACAGTGATAATGTCGCTACCTACAATCTTGATTGAGTCTGTCTTAAGCCTGGGCTCAGCTTTCACATCCATAGTTTAGCTGACACTGTTATGGACAGACATGGCTAGTAATAATACCTAAATGATGTTGTAGGTGTCTTAAGTAGCTGAGGATGACAGAGTTAATTTTTGATTTCGCAGACAATGAAACCTTTGCACTGGATACATGAGGGTTTTTTGTTGTTGTTGTTTTGTTTTGTTTTGTTTTTCAGTCCTTGTTCTTGCTCCATTCCAGTCTGCTCCTGGAATATGGACCACTGGAATATTTACTATGTAGAAGGTAAAATACTACACAATCTTAGACGAGTTATATTCACACCCTGGGAAGTAAGGGAATGTGACTTTTTATATGCCTGGCTGGGAAACTCTAAGGTCTAGCTGCATTGGTCAACAAGCATCAGGCATTTATATACCAGTGGCTCTGGCACTATCCAGCATAGTCCAGGTATCATTGTCAGAGCAGGGAAATGAACCTCATACTCCAGAGCCTGGAAGAAGGAACCACAAACACTTTGTAGATGTGAATATTCTTTTTAGTGTACCAATCTGTGCCTTTTCTATGTGTGAGATTTGTAGCATATATCAATAGAGCTGTAGTTCTGGAAAGCCAGTCCCACAGCAGCAACACTGACATTTACCCATTAATGGGTAGTAATAAGTGCCTCAGCTGATTCCTTATCTAAACTGTTAGTGGGTGCTAATGTAGCTATATCAGAACTGATGGGTGGTGTTGCTGATACATCTGCGATCAGGTCTGTGGATTCAAATGTATTTGAATGTGACTACTGTGTGTTGTCACTTGGATTTCATTTTCCAGTCATTAAGGTTGGAAAAGACCTTCAAGATCATCTGGTCCAGCCATCACCCTACTACCAATGTCACCCACTAAACCATGTCACTAAAGCACCACATCCAACCTTTCCTTGAACACCCCTAGGGACGGTGACGCCACCATTTCCCTGGGCAACCCGTTCCAATGCCTGACTACTCTTTCTGAGAAGAAATGTCTCCTAATTTCTAACCTAAACTTCCCCTGGCACAACGTGAGGCCGTCCCCTCTAGTCCTTTTGCTAGTTAGTTGTGAGAAGAGAATGACCCCTGGCTCCCCACACCTTCCTTTCAGGTTGTTGGAGAGAGCAATAAGGTCTCTGCTGACCTTCCTCTTCTCCAGAGTAAACAACCCCTGTTCTGTCAGCCGCTCCTCATAGTACTTGTGTTCCAGGCCCTTCACCAGCTTTGTAGTCCTTCTCTGAACACGTTCCATGGTCTTGGTGTCTTTTTTTGTACTGAGGGACCCAAAACTGAGCACAGTACTTAAGGTGGGGCCTTGCCAGAGCAGAATACAAGGGGACGATCACCTCCCTGGTACTGCTGGCTACGCTATTCCTGATAGAAGCCAGGATGCCGTTGGCCTTCTTGGCCACCTGGGCACACTGCCAGCTCATGTTCAGGAGAGCATCAGTCAGCATCCCCAGGTCCTTTTCCTCTGAACAGCTTTTGAGGCACTCTGCCTGAAGCCTGTAGCGCTGCATGGAGTTGTTGTGGCCAAAGTGCAGGACCTGGCACTTAGCCATGGTGAACCTTATCCCATTGGTCTCTGCTCATTGACCCATCCTGTCCAGGTCCAAAACAAAAGTATACAAACACAAACCAAAAAGGTTAAAGATGACAAAAAATGTTTGTGGCTTCTGGCTTCATTGGAGAACCTGTGAGATTCATTAGGAACAGAATCCTACTCCCCCTTTTTATTGAATAAATAAAAAGAAGGAATAGGCGGTGAAAATTTAGTGAATTTGAGAGATCTTGACAAGTTAGAGAGCTAGGCAGTCACCAACAATATGAAATTTAATAAGAGCAAGTGCCAGATTCTGCACCTTGGTAGGGGCAACCCCAGCTACATATGCAGACTGGGGGGCTGAGAGGCTGGAGAGCAGCCCCACAGAAAGGGATCTGGGGGTTTTGGTCACCAACAAGCTGAATATGAATCAACGGTGTGCCCTGGCAGCCAAAAGGGCCAACAGTATCTTGGAGTACATCAAGCACAGCATTTCTAGCTGGTTGAGGGAAGTGATTGTCCTACTCTGCTCAGGGCTGATGCAGCCTCACCTTGAGTACAAAGGCACCACAGTATAAGAAGGACATAGAACTATTAGAATTTTATTAAAGAGTTTTATTAGAGAGTTTTACGTTCACCAAAGATGGTGAAGGGTCTAGAGGGCAGGAAGTATGAGGAGTGGCTGAGGTCCCTTGGTTTGTTCAGCCCAGAGCAGAGGAGTATGAGGGGAGGCGTTATAGCAGCCTGCAGCTCCCTCACAAGGGGAGCTGAGGGGTAGGCGCTGAGCTCTGCTCTCTGGGGACAGCAACAGGACCCGAGGGAATGGCATGGAGCTGGGACAGGGGAGGGTCAGGCTGTGCATTAGGAAAAGGTTGTTCACCAAGAGGGTGGTTGGGCACTGGGACAGGCTCCCCATGGAAGAAGTGGTCATGGCATTGAACCTGTTAGAGTTCAGGAAGCATTTAGACAACACTTTCGGACACATGGTCTGATTTTGGGTGGTCCTGTGCAGACCCAGGAGTTGGACTGAATGATCCTTGTGGGTCCCTTCCAACTCAGGATAATATATTATTTCAATTAATTAATATATTAATTATTTGATTGATTAAATTGCTAAATTAGTTATTTAGTTGTAATTATTTAATATATGATTTTAATTTAACGTTATATTTTAATTCCTGAAAACCTATAAACTAGTGTCATACAGAGAAGTAGAAAAAAAAAGGAGAGATTTCTCTGTATGTTAGAATGAAGAAACTAATCAAGTAATATTGTTTCCACTTTTGCTATACAAAAAAGAAAGTGACGCTTTTTCTATAGGGTCTTCTACTTCAAAATTACAGAATGCATTTAGCTCAGTGCCTTTTTGTATTTTTAGGACCAAAAGGCAAAACAAATCCTGGGTAGGTCTGAAGGATAACCTGAAAATGAAACCTTGGGAATGGAAGGCTTCAGTGAAAAATATCATAAAACAATAGAGAATACTAGAGAATATTTATATTCACATAGTCAGATCATAATAACAGGGCTTGTGACACTGTTTTGAAAAAAGATGAGGACACAGCCATTTGTGTGTATATGCCATACGCAGTACATCACTAACCATAGGTCCTGTAATAAACAGCATTAGACCAGGACCAAAATGCCTTGTGAATAGAAAATGTCAACCATGTTATAAACGTAACCGTGAATGGAGTTAAATCTGGTTGGCAGCTGGTCACAAGTGGTTTTCACAAGGGCTCAGTGTTGGGGTCATTTTAAAAAAATATATTTTTATCAACTATTTTGATGAGGGGATCAAGTGCACACTGAGGAAGTTTGCAGATGACACTAAGTTGGGAACCTGTGTTGATCTTCTTGAAGGTACGAAGGCTCTGCAGCGGAATCTGGATAGGCTGTATCAATGGGCCGCATCCAATTGCATAGCCTTTAACAAGGCTAAATGCTGAGTTCTACACTTGGGTTACAACAACCTGATGCAGTGACACAGGTTTGGGAAAGAGTGACTGGAAAGTAGCCTGGCAGAAAAGGACCTGAGGGTGCTGTTTGAAAGCCAGATTAATATAAGCCAGGAAGGCCAATGGCATCCTGGCTTCTATGAGATACAGTATGACCAGCAGGACTAGGGAAGAGATTGTCCCTCTGTACTCGGCACTGGTAAGATCACACTGCAAATACTGTGTTCAGTTTTGGGCCCCTCATTACAAGAAGGATACTGAGTTGTTCAAATGTGTTCAGAGAAGAGCAATGAATCTGGTAGAGGGACTAGAAAACAAGACACATGAGGAGTGGCTGAGGGAACTGGGCTAAACAAGCCTAGAGGAAAGGAGGCTGAGGGGACACCTCATCACTCCATAACTACCTGAAAGGAGATTGTAGCAAGGTCAGTGTCAGTCTCTTTTCTCAGGTGAGAAGAGACAGGACATGAGGAAATGGCATCATGTAGTGCCAGGGGAGGTTTAGATTGGATATCAGGAAGAATTTCTTCAAGGAAAGTGTTGTCTGGCACTGAACAGGCTGCCTAGGGATGTGGTGGAGTAGCCATCTCTGGAGGTATTTAAGAGGTGTGTGAATGTGGTGCTTAGGGGCATGGCTTAGTGGTAGACTAGGTAATGTTAGGTTGATGGTTGGACTTGTTGATCTTAAGAGTCTTTTTCAACCTAAATGATTCAATAAGAAACCTGGTGGAAGTGGAGGAACACCATCTCTGAGAAGAGTAGTAGAGGCCCACATCTGTTGTAGGACTCCCGCAGAAGAGTAATGAATTTTGACCTTTTGCATGTAGTTAATTCTAAGTACATGGTCAGATGACTGTGAGGATATGTGTGACTCTTTTAGTGAATTGAGCGTGTTGTTGTTTTTGTTTGTTTGTTTGTTTGTTTGAATTCAGACCTAAATCTGATGGATACAATCATAACATAACACTATGTTTTTTATTTGCAGTAATGAATAAAGATTCCCTTGACCACATTATTGCTCACTTGGTTGTGGAAAACTAAATATAATTCTACACAGAAAGCTACAATTAAAAGGAATCCATAAAATACCAAGAGAAGTTTACAGAAGAATATGGAGCAAGTTATTCCTGAAGCCATTAATAGGCACACAGTGGAGTGGTGATTTTGAACAGCCAGAATGCATTTATCAAGGGCAAATCAAGACCTGGCCAAGCCAGTTTCCTTCTGCAATGGGATATCTGCTCTGATGGACAAGGGCTGAGTAGCACTTGTTTATTGTGACTTTAGCAAAACCTTTGACACAGCCTCCTTTAGTATACTGGTAACCACACTGGTGAGACATGGGCTGGAAAAGCAAAATATAAGTTGTATAGAAAACTGGAAGACCTGAAGTTGTGATCAGCAGTTCAAAACCCAGCTAGTGGCCAGCTGGTAGTGATGTTCCTTAGAGGTCAATACTGAAGGTGATACTGGTTAACATATTCACTAACGGTTTAGGTGGTGGGCCTGCAAGTGTTCTCAGAAAGTTCATGTATGATACCAAACTGAGGAAAGGAGTAGTTCATATGCTGAAGAGCAGAATAGCTGAGGATGGAAAAGGATGGAGAACAGGCTGATGCAAACTCAAAATTCAAAACTCAACATTCAAAAATGAAGTATAACAAAGGCAGATGCAAATCCCTGCATCTGGGATACAATAAATCTATGCAAGAGAATATACCAGGTGGGTCAGCTAGACAGAAAGCAGCTTTGCAGAAAAGGATCTTTGGGTCCTGGGGGACAAACAGTGAGTTAAACATGAGGCACCATTGCACCTTTGAGCCTACAAGATTAACCACTTATTGGCTATGGTTATAAAAGATCAGAAGGTCTAGAAAAGTGATTCTTTCCCTGTGTGCAACACTTGTTATGCTACATTTGGAGTATTATGTTTGATTTGGAGCTCTCCAGAACAAGAAAGACATTGATAAACTGGATCAAGGTGAGTGGATGATGCACCTGATTGCTTTCACTAGCTACATAATGGGTACTTAGAAGACAACACCAGACTCTTCCCTCACAAAAGAATGAGAGGCAAGACGCAAGTCGTAGCAAAGGAGATTCCAATTTTATATACATGCATTTTATATACAAATGCATATATACATGTTATTTACTGTGAGAGTGGTCAGACACTGGACCAAGTGCTAAGGGATGCTGTGGAACCTCCAACCAAAACCTGACAAGACCTGAGCAACTTTACCAAACTTTGAAGTTATTTCTGCTTTTTGCATAGAGGCTTAGACCAGGTGGGCTCCAGAGGTTCTTTCCAATCTGAATTATGTTCCAATTCTAAGACTTTTCTCTAAGATTACTTTTTTTTTTTTTTTTTTTTTTTGGAAGGCATCCCAAAGTTTCATGAGGCTAGCAGTTAAGACCCATCTATTTTAGGTTTCTCAGCTTGGCACCAGTCTGTCTCTTTGGTTTTCATTACAGTTATTAGATTTCTAAATATATTATGTGTGACATTCCAGTTTCACTTTTTAAAATGAAAATAAAGGCACAAAGTTAGATGGCAAAGTTATACAGAGGAGAATTTGGACATCATGAAGGGAAAAAGAGATGGATGAACCTGAGAATGGCAAAATAGGAGTGGAATACAGTGTCAAATAGAAAGTGTCACAGCTAGTGGCTGGTGACAGGAGTTTCTGCTCCAAGGTAGAAACTCCCTAGCTGGAAATTTTTTAGAAGACCCTGAGTGCATCCTTTAATCATAGATGACTAGGAGTGACCCTGAAAAATGTGCTTTTCTGAAAATGTTATATGTAATCTTAGAATATATCAGATAAGGCTAGAGATAAGGAATAGCTAATATTTCAAATTGTGGCACTGGTGACATTACACCTGGAATATTGTTTACATTTTTAGCCATGTTTATTGATGAAATATGGATCTGGTTGGAAAGCACTGTAGCCAAGGGCTCCAAGGATGTGCTTGCAGAAACAAGAAAGTCTATTTTTCAGGAAGTGATTGAACTTGATCAGCTTGTTTACCTAGTAAAACAGGTTGAAAAATTGTGTTGTCTTCATTTATGATAAATGTTGAGTGCTAAGTATTGGATTGAGCAGAAGAGCTTTTAATCCTAATGGACCCTGCCAGTGCAAAACAAATATATAATTTGATCATGAATACTCATAGAATGGGTATGGTGGTTTTACCCTGCAGGGCAGAAAAACTCCACCACAACTGCTCTCTCACATCCCTTCCTCAAAAGAAGAGGTGGGAGAGAAGGAAGTATGACGGAAAAAAAAAAAAAAAAAAGAAAAAAAAAAAGACTCAAGGTTTGAGATAAGGATAATTTAATTAAAGGAAACAGAAAAGGGTGTGTGTGGTGGGGGGACAACAAGCAAAGGCCATGTGGAAGCACAGAGGGAAGAAAAAAAAAAAGTTTTCTACTTGTTTGGCCATATTCTCTACATGCTTGGCCATGTCTTGGGAAGCAGGGCCTCAATATATGTAGTGGTTGTCTGGGAGGACAGACATCTTCATAAGGAAAGCCTCCCTTCTCTTTCCAAACACTCACCTTGTATTGCTGAGTGTGACACCATATGGCACTGGATATCCCTTGGGTCAGTTTAAGTCAGCTGCCCTGGTGATGTCCCCTCCCTACCTCTTGCCTACCCCAGCCTGGCTTTGAGGGGGCGTGGGTTTAGAGAGTCTTGATGTTGTGCCAGCACTGCTCAGTGATAGACAAAACTGATGTGATACCAATGCTTTTCTAGTTACAAGTCTAGAGCACAGCACTGTATGGGCTGCTGCAGCAAAAATTAACTCCATCCCAGCCAGACCCAGTACGCTGAAAACCAAGAGAATTTTCCTGTGTACCGGGGAAGCAATGTTTTGCAGTAGCCTTAGAAGGGGATGGGTTGGGAGGAATACAATTCTTGTTGTTTTCAAGGCAGAGTGTGGCCTTTTCACCAAAGGTGGTTTGAGATTGCAGACTGGATTTGTGACATAGGATTCCAACTGCATTCTTATTTTATAATTTTATTAATGCCTGCATGTGAATTGCCATGCCATATAACCTTGGTGTGACTACTATTTTCTTGATAATTATGTAGCTTGTTCTAGGGAACTGCCTGGTTAAACGTCAGAAATAAAAGCCATGAGCAGTGCAAGATATCTCTGAAAACAGTACTGAAGACCAAACTTAATTAAGATTATCCAAAGGTCAGGGTTATTAAGTAGACTGTAATTGCTCATAGCAGGTTAAAGAATGGCCTGGTTGACTGGTGGCAGGGAAGGTGCACAAACTGCAAGGAATGGCACGTTTTTGTGTAACATCTAGGCAGACAGGAGTCATTGTTCACATACTTTAAAACTGAGTTTTCTTTTCTTAACTACAGGTACTCTTGGGAATTAGGCATAATCCACAATAAGAGCGCAATCAAATAAAATACTTCTCGGGAACCCAGCTCAGGTTTTCTTGAATTAGAACTATAAGCCAGTAAAGGGCTGATCCAAAGTACACACAGCCCCAGTACACTTTCAGGTTGGGTTTGCATGCGTTGTTAATAACGCTGAAGTATAAACCTAAACATTCTTCAAAGCATGAGTGTTTTTTGAACACCCAGTTTGTTCAATACACCAAATGTATGGTATTTTCTCTTTCTGCAAGTCCTTGGCTGGCTCTAGCATACCTTAGATGACATTAGCCATAGACTAGGGAAATAAAACTTGTTATCCAAATACATTTTAGCTATCAGTAGGATAGCTAAAGCAGGAACACTTCTGAAATTGGGAAATCCAATTTTTAAATGCCAGGAAGGTGTGAACTATTTGAATTTATAAACTAAGTAAGCTGAGGAAATCAGATGTTTCACAAAATTAATTTTTGACCACTGTAGATAAACACGTATTTTGGGACCTTTAACAGAGGGCAGAACTGGGAGGAGACAAGATTAAAACTGCCTAAACCATAGTTTGTGTTAGAAGTTAATGATTCTTCTACCAAGTACCAACACAGCCTTGCTTAAGGAGAGAATCTTCTGGCTTTTGAGCATTTGTGTGGTAATATAACTGCTGTTGTTGTGGATACAGAACCTAGGTAGGAACCTCTTTAATATTCTTTTTGTTTGTCTTAACCGCGAAATGTTGCCATTTAGCGTTTGCGGCTAACAAACATTACCTGTGTAGTACTGGCTGCGTTTCCTGTGACCAATTACACCGCTAACATTCCTGTTGTAAATATCAACATTTTAATGATGGCATCATGGATTTTTATGTGTCTGTCTGAACTGTAAGCATCATATGTCATGAACAACGAAAGTAGCATTTAGGCCTGCATGGTGCTGTGATATTCATTTGTCATATTACATTAAGTTGACAGGTCTTATTATGAATTGTTAATGTATTTAAAAAAAAACATAAAACAACTAGATTAGCATTTCAGTTACTGTAAATTGATACAGTTCCATAAACTACTGGAAGAAATCTGTTTCTTGATTTGTTATACTGTAATCTATTGGGTAGTGATACAGCTGCTGAGAATGCCACCACAGTGAAAAACAGCCCAGGGACTTAGTGTCTTTGTTGGATTTTAAAAATTTATCTGAATCATTGTATTTTTCTTTTATAACTTCAATAAAATCTATCGCCTTGACATTTGTAAAATCTGTTATTCGAGCTAAGTTGTTTAACTTGGTGTTCTTATTCACATTAATTTGCATATAATTAGGGAGCGGAAAACCAAGCTTTATTTTTATTTTTAATGTTCAATAAGGGGTAGATCTACCTTGCAGGAACAGAGCTAGGCCCTATAAGATCATATACCATGAAACACTGAAGAAGCCTGTGGCTGTCATTTGCAAGGGTGGCTGCTATCCTCTGGAATGGGCTTGCGAGGTGCCACACACTTACCATAATACTGTGAAATCTCTCAGCTCTCTCCAGCACAAATTATCCACACTGATTACTGGTTAAGATGCTTCATCTTCCCTCTTCTGTTTCTCAGAAGAGTCTGTATTGAGCACAAGACCAAACAAATGTGACCAGCTGTTTATCAAATGTTCCTTGAGTATGATGGAAAATCGAACTAGAAGAGCATTACCTTTCATTCTCACAGTATGGCTTGGGGCTTCTTTGTTTGTTTGCTTTCCTTATTCTTGCTTTTGGGAATCGTATTGTCTTCTTCCTTGAGGAAGGAAGTCAGTGTGGATTTTGTTTAGGCTGACAGACTACCTAACTAACCTAAAATGTTATTTGACTGATCTTGCCCTTCTGCAAATACAGATACCTCAGGGAATTACTACAGCAGAATGGCTTGTGAAGGTGAAGTGTAATAGTTATAGAGAAGTCATATAACTGATTGAACACATTTGATACTTTTCATTTCATACTTTCATTTCATACATTCCTTACACATTTCATACTTTTCCTCAGCTTGTAACTAGCTCCTTAATTTATTAAAGACGGAAAAAAAAAAAAAAAAAAAAAAAAAAAAGTGAAATAAAGCTAAAATAGCAACTTCATCAATACGTTTCTTATCTTCTTGTGGCATGGCATTTTCCCAGCCCTGATCTCCTCTGTCTTCAACAGATTTCCATGTAGGTCAAGGTCAACTGAGGACAGCAGGCGAAGCTGCCAGCAGCTCCAACTGTTGATCCTTGCACATAGCTCACTGACATTTGTCCAGCACAGGCTGCATCATCTTTTCACTTCCCCCTCTCCCACTCTTCTCCAGCAAAAGTGGCACCTTCTCCAGTAGTATCTTTGCAAAGCAATGATAAGACATTATCCACCACTGACAGGAGCTGGTCACACTTGTTCTTGCCTGAGCATCCTTCCCTAGATCTCTGGAGAAGCTAATTACCATCTTCTAGCTGGCTTCATATTTTTCTGTGCGCATCAGTTAGCTTTTGCCCCCAGAAGATGAATTTGACTTAATTTTTCTTCTCTTTATCAGCCTGGATCTTGCTTGGTACCCTAACCTCTACCTCTGGCTGCCTTTTTCACTGTTTACCTCTAACTTCTTAACCTTTCCTTTGACACTTACTGCTCCTACTTTCAATATGACTGTTCTCCTTTTTTGTGCCTCCACAATCTCTCTTTGAACTATTTACTAGGATGCCCTGCTGAACTTCTTCAGTTACAGTTCTGGATACCTAACTGCCTTTGTCTTTTCTCTACTTTACCTCTTATTTCTATCCACGTTTCTTCTCTCCCTTCACACCTTCCCTCCTTATATTCAGATTCTACCTTCAAACTCTCTAAAAACTGCCACTTCTGTAGGTCTGTTACCTGCAATGACATGTTTTCACAGCATCTTACTGTAGTCCTTTGTGTATCCTTGTAACAGGGAGAAGCTAATACCTTCACATTACATCAGGACAGTCAAATTTTAGAGGACGATGTGCTTATAAGTACTGACTCCCTGAGTGCTAAAAATCTCATTTTACAAGCATTTCTTCTGGTAGTTGTGCAGACATGAGGAAATATCTTTTCCTCTTCTTCTTCTTCCTATCTGTCTGAGGAAGGATTTTTATTTTATTTTTTATTTTCTGTGGATCTGTGTTCTGACCCAGATTTACAGCACAGCCACAGAAGCAGTGGTACTTTCATGAGTGAAGGGTGTGGGAAGCAATGGGAAAGGAAAGGTATTGTTTCTGCCAGCATTAGTATCTAAAGAACATGCTCATTAACTTAATCACAAGAATTTTTTATTTTATTTTATTTTTTTGTGTGTGTACTTGTTTTAAACATTCTTATGTGTTAACCCTGTTCCATCTGAGTAAAGAAAAACATTTTTCACCATCATGCACTAGAGCAATGCCTACCCTTTAAATGCTCTGAAAAGTGTTACTCTGCCATATGGCCTGTAGCAAAGCAATTTGCAAATGCAGATGGACTTATTCCAGCACTAGAAAAGTTCATCCAACTTTTTTCAACTCCATTCAAGCATGGAAAGCTTCTCTTTGTATGAGTTTCCTCCCCTCTCTATCATTCTCACTCTTTTCTGAAATGAGCAGAGTACTGTGAAAGGTGAAATAAATTAGTTCCTGTGAGCTATGATTTGGGGTCACTAGTGCCAATACTCCTATCTCCTCCGTGAGTCAAGATCTACAGGATCTGAAGAAGGCTTTGTTTCAACTGATCCATTTTTTTTTTTCCGAGGGGCTCTGCAGTGTCATCTGGATCTTCCTTCAGAAATCTGTTCTGTTTGTAGTTGGAGTTGCACAAACGGGCAAGTGTTTTACTTCTTTGAATAAACTTTGCAAGTATATATGTAGACTTCCCTTACAGCATTTCACTGAAATATTTTTCTATATAATTCCTTACCCATCTCTCAAATATAAAGATTAAGAAACTGAAAAAAAAAAGAAAGAAAAAGAAAAAGCTAAAGTATGTAACATTCATTGAACTAAAACCAATCCAACTTAATCATGCAACTAGTCTTTCAACAGAAATATATTCTTCAAAGGAGGAAATATCCTTCTATATATAGATATATATTCTATAGATATATATTCTATATATCTATATCTTTCAAAGGAGGAAATGATCTGTCCTCTTTGGATACTAGGTGTTCTCTTCCCAGGGGAACTGGAGCAGTTCTGCTTAAATCTTGACTTGCAGAGGACTCCATGTGTCAGGGAATATAGATAGCATTCTGTGGACAGAAGGGGACTAAGGACATCCAGTATACTGCAAGAAGAAAAAACATATAAGCTCGTTAAAGAGGCCAGGTAGATAAAATAATTTATTATTTTGTCATCAAGAGTTGTTTCCAACAAGTCAGTGCAAAAGGACAAGCTGGATGGCACAGTGTGATTACACGTCTTTCCAAAATGCTGATTGAGTCCTAAGCTGCTTGACTCACAAATTCAGAGCTCCCCTACTCTCTGTGCTTCACTGCTGATGCTATATTGACCCCTCTATTTCACTTTTGGGCAGAGACTTTTTCTCTTACTCTTTTGTGGAAATAGTCTTTTTAGCATTAAAATCACTATAGACAGAAAAAAGTGGGGTGAGGGGTGGGGGTAGTGGAGAGAGTGAAGGAGCATTTCACTTTAAAAGAAAGATGTCAGAACAAGATACTTCCAAATTTAAACAGGTATATGCTTTTAAAGATCTAAGTCCTTGAGCCAAACCTTTCCAGTGGAAAGATTCAGTTTTATCATCTCAGTGTTTTCTTGTAACTACTGTTTCATTAGAAAAATTATCAAACAACTCTATTTTGACATATGTATTTTTATATCAATTATTGTTTTCTCTTGGGTTCAGATCACTGAGCAGACAAATCAACCATGACAGTGGAAACTGAATCCAGCAATGTGGATGACTCAAATCAGGAAGCAGAGCCTGTCCAGATTTTGGATGATGAAGCAAACAAAAATCTACCAGTCAGAAAAAAGACTACCTGTTGCACAGGACTGAAGGTTTGGTTCTTATCAATATCACCACAAATTACTGATGTGATATGTTAAGAAATCTCATTCAAGGTTTGACATTATAGTTTACTTACTTCTTGTTCCCCCTGTCTTTCTGGAAACAAATACACACTGCAGATGCAGGGAATGGTTGGATCTTATCTAACTTTCCCTAAAAATAATAAAAAAAAAAAATTAAAAAAAATCTACTCTAACATGTTTACTCTTAAATTACTTATAGTTAGGTCCCCATTTTGGTCACTGAAGAAAAGGTAGTCTCCAATGGAAGACTTGAAACATCCTAAAACAGGTAGCTACAATACATTGACGTCTGGAGGTTGCTATCAACACCCATTTTTAGAGCTAAAATGAGGTGAGATGAATCATATTGCAGGATTTCATCTAATCCATTTATTCATCCAAGCACTCACACTTTCAGAAGAACACAGGAACAACAGACTGAACAAAGCTAGTAAACTAGTGAGAATTTTGCTTTCATGTTAAAGACTTTAGTATTTATTGCTTGTGGCTCAAGTACAAATAAAAGATTATTTGAAAAATGTAGGGAATTGTAAACTTCTCAAACACACAGAGTGGTTTGGCTCGAGTATCAGGCAAAGTTTGTTATATTTCTTCTTTTATCTGACTCACATCTGCAAAAAAAGACACCTACAAAAATAGAATCTGAGCTCTCTGGGAGACTAACTTTACCGTCATATACATCAACAGCGCTTCAAGCATGTGGATCTGTATCTGCATGTTCCTGTGACTGACTTTATGGCAATTAGAGTTTAATAGACATAATACCTTGGAGGTAACAAATGACAAACTGTTCTTCTACCTCACCTTCCTGTCAAATATTTTAGGGTTTACATGGGGACTGCATTTTCAAACCCAAAATATCTAAGTCATTTTTGTTTGTGTTTTCATGCTTATCAGCAGTTTGCAGTTCCAGTCAAAACCTCTGAGACCGCTGCTGGCATAAGGCAGGAAAGGTAGTTCTCACACACTTTTTTGCCAGTTGAGCTCAGGAAATCCAAATCAGATCAGGACAAAAGCCTGCACTTATGTGATTTTATCTTCATTCCTTGACCAAAAGAAAATAAAGGTACCTATTTTCAAGCATGTGCTTGACTTCATTTCTTACAGTAGATAGAATTGCAAAGTCTGAACCTATATTTACTTTTGTTTACTTACCCAAAATTGTGCTGTATTGGAACTTTTACCCACTGAGCAATAAGTCTATTTGTTTTTAGATTATGTTGAAATAGTTAGATAATATTTAAACAAACTTTGTTTAACTTGTTTTCAAATACACCTTTATTTGCAAAAGCCACAATGTGTTTTAGTGGAAGTAACTATAAAATTACAAAGAATGTCAAGCTTCCCTTTCTGAAATATATGATACAGAAGCAACACAGAGATGATTCACATATTTCCAAATATATTTTAGACAGAGAGGAACTCAAATAAGTCTGTACTGCCTTCCCCATACTAGGATACCATGAAAACTTGCATAAAGCCTTTATTTTGGTGTCATATCTAGCTATATGTTTGAGTTAGAACCAGTTATGAACTGAGATAAAGTAAGTGACATGTGGCCCAAGCAGAAGATAATTGGAGCTAAGATTGATTTTAGGTTGGACTAGTTTCATTAAATCTATCATGATGAGGTATTTCACCTGTGGCAAATTTTTACATTTCCATGACATCTAGAAATCTCACCATTTTGATTGCCCAACATGGGCCTCAGCTTTTTGATAAATTTTATCCACAGGATGACAGTAAGGTAAACAGTCCCCAGTGAGTTGTCTGCCAAATTTAAGTTCTACAGTCCATGGGATTCCTGCTCTGGAATACCTATGATCAGCAAGGCAGGGAAGATCAGGCTGTCTGATCATTAAGACAGCCATTGCAACCCTGAACATGAATAAAACAAGTGGCTGCTTTCAGTGCAGCATCCAGCACCAGCCCTTTCCTGTGGGGAGAACTTAAGCAGGGAGCAAACATCATTGAGTCCACCTTGACGCCACTCTCTCATAAGTAGGGTACAAGAAAATTCACACACAATGTTGTCACTAAAATTTGAGTAACAAATAAACACCATGATGCTTGTTCTGCACAGTTTTTAAAATATTTTGATCTCTATGGGACCAGTTTTCCTGTCCCTACTTCCCATTTTATTTTTATTTTTTTGTCTTAATCTTCCCTCAGATGTTTCTCGCTGCTTTATCGTTCAGCTACTTCAGTAAAGCATTGTCTGGTACAATTATGAAAAGTTCCGTCACACAGATTGAACGAAGGTTTGACCTTCCATCCTCTACTGTTGGTTTCATCGATGGGAGCTTTGAGATGGGTAATAATATTCTGTAACATGCACAAACAGTTTAGAGAACTACAAGATGTAGCATCTGCCATTAATTTTGGTTCATTACTTTCTAGGTAATTTGCTGGTTATTGCATTTGTAAGCTACTTTGGAGCTAAACTTCACAGGCCCAAAGTCATTGCTGTTGGATGCTTTACTATGGCTTTGGGGAGTCTTTTAACAGCAATGCCTCATTTCTTCATGGGATAGTAAGTACTTATCAAGACTAATTTCAATAATGTATCACAGAAGTTAGATATTGCTTTCTGATTTTTGAATGAAAGCTGGTGCATTTTGAGACTTGGATTTCCAAAGACCTATAGCACCTCACTTTAATGTGCAATGAATCGCACACACCACTGTTCATTATATCTGGCTGAAAAAATATGGCTCTTCTGAAGTAAAAGTTCAACTTCTGGATAAAACATGAAAATCAATTTGCTTTCATTTTCAGTCAGACTTCTTCAGAGAAGAGACAGAGAAGAAAGTGATTCTACAAAATCAGTAGATTTTTTTTTTTTTTACAAAATCATTTAAAAAATCATGTTCTTTGAAAGTCTTTAACCATGCTACTACCCTGATACTATTTCTTTAACAAATTATATACTCTTTCTGAATGGCTAACTGTAAGAACACCTTATTGAGAAAATCAGTGGTAATATAATAATGTGGTATTGCTGTTTGCTAACAGAGATGTCAGGATAACGTAGTTGGGAAAGTCAGATTATTATGAACCACAATTTCCTATACCTATCAGAATTCACACAATATAGAAACCACCTATATGACTTCCAGACAAAAAAAAAAAAAAAAAAAAAAAAAAAAAAAAAAAGATTGAAACTTGTGCTGTTTTGAGCAGGACTTTAGCCATCTCTGAGCTGATAGCCTTATACTGGGTGACATCTCTACCTGAAATCTGACTTTATTTATAGTAACGAGTAACTCTCATATAAAATCAGGGCTCCAGAGATTACTCATTGAAGAAATCAACCTACAGAAGTTCTCATTGGAAGAAATCCATCTCCTTGAAAGAGGAAACCAGAACCTTGTTGTGTAAGATGGTGTATTTGTGAAACAGATTCTGCCCTGTTCTGTAGCAACTGCTCACACAAAGCAGCCTTTGAGCTTCAGAGCCAGCAGATGCATCAGTGCTCATAGAACTGGTCCAAGGGCATTTTCTGTTCCAAATGCTCATGTCTGGTTAAATTGATTTACCATGGTTGGTTAAAATAATTTTTATGCATCTTCTCCCGATTCAGAGAATTACTGTATTTTGCTTATATGCAATAATGTTACTAGCCATAGCTTTGATAACATAATGAAACACATTTTTGTTGCTCTCTTAAGTGCATTAGAATAATTTAAGCTAAACTAATACAAAAGGAAACCTACAGAATACATATATATATGCATATATATATATTTTTGTCATGATAGTGGATCTTGCACTAGCATTAAGACTTTTTTTCACTGTTTAAGCCAAGCTATGTATCTGTCTACACTAGGAAACTCATAAAGTCCCTCATGAATTTGGGTCTCAATTTTCTCCTGTGATGAACACTCTTTGTTTTAACTTCAAAAATAAGCCTGCCTGATCTAATAGAGCCAGCCCGTTTCCTAGAAGCAGATTGTGTGTTTTACCGTGTTGTTCTTTCTACACTCAGTGTACTTTGCACCTTGACAGAGCTCATATCTGGGAAAAGCATGATGCTAAAGCAGTCAAAAAAATTCCAACACCTGAGCTGCTCAGCTGTCTGCCCACAGCATTGCCCTGCTTCCCATATACACAGCTAAAGAGAGTCATTTAGAGACTCTCTTTATCTACCTGCTACTATACAACAGCTCTTTCTAACTCCAATGCCAAATAACTGGCAAATAGGTACCTCCCAAGGATGACTTCTCCCTTCCTTACATCTTCCCCATCCTCCCACAGATATCTATCTAAGATAAAAAGGGAGATTCACAATCCAGAGATTCTCCTTTTTCTACTTCACAGTTTGGTCAACATAGGGATCTCACTTGGAACAGACCCTAACTGTTGACAGCAGAAATTCAGTCCTACCTGAATTACTTTCAAAAGCCCTTTTGATCTTTCCAGCTTAAAAAGTTATGTCTTTCAAATGCATGATTCTAACTTTTATTTGCTCTTTAGTTTTGCTATTCTGTATTTTAAAAATGTGCTTCAGTAATTTTCCTTCTTGCTCCTTCAGTAGCAGTCTGGATTGATATTTAAACAAAAATAACTTTCTCTTTAGGTAAACAGCAATTGACTTATTTCTGCCCTACTGCACTGGTATTTACCTACAGATCATTGCTTCTAAATGTACAATTGTGTGTTTTCAGTTATAAGTATGAGACAGCATCACATACAGCATCTTCTGCCAACTTAACTTCAAGCATAAATCCATGTTCCCTTCGTCAAGATGTGAACAAAACCTTGTTGGAGGCTTCCAAATCAGGTAAGGAACTGTAAGCACAAATATAGAAATTAGTTTTACCTTTGGTTGCAAATTATTGCCCAATACAAGATGCCCAATTAGGTTTCTAACTTCAGTCTCTACCTACCTGAGAACATTACCAACACTTCAATGCATTTTGTTCATTTCTTCTGCTGAAGAAACATTCAGCAAACACAAATTACTGGGATCCAGATCTCAGCTTTCCTATGTTCATACTTCCAAATTACAATGAAATCACCCTAAACTGAAGGAGATGCTGAGACTGCGTGCAAAGAGATTTCTGAAAGGATTCAGTTACCCAGAACCAGGGGTTTGGGGGCTGGAAGAGATATGGAGGTGGGTGAAGTTGCACAGAGTTAACTGGAAATAAATGGAGATCTCTATGATCTTACTTAAAATATGGAATACAGCTGTTATACAGGTTGCTTTGCATGGGTCATGTATAGAGAAAGAGTCAAGCTGTGTCCCACCAATCTTCTCAAACTTCTGGTTTTATATGCCAGATAATATATTTGTGATAATATCAGTCTGTATTTTTTTTCATATCGACATTTTTTCTGATGGGTGATATTTATCTGTATCTTTAGAAACCAAATAAAATGGAGGTGGAAGAAAGTGATACTAAAAGATTATTAAAAGTTATAATGTGGTTGACAGCCTGCCATTAAACTTCCATAAGGTGAATGCTGTTAATACCTAAATACTAAGTTTTCGCTGAATTTCCTCTGATTTGTCACTATTCCCCATTCAACTATTCTATTATGAAAATGTAACCTCTCATTATCTACAGATTGTGAGAAGGAACCATCATCATACATGTGGATATATATCTTACTGGGAAACATGTTACGTGGAATTGGTGAAACTCCAATAACACCACTGGGCATCTCTTATCTTGATGATTTTGCTAAGGAAGAGGATGTTCCTGTATACGTAGGTAATCTCAACATAAAGTAAACTGGGAGATTCTTAGTGTAAGAGGTTGATCATCCCCTGCAGAAGAAAACATTAACCCATTAAAATTTACTAGCATTTGCTTCATTATATTTCCAGCATGTTTGCACACAATAGGCATGTTTGGCCCAATGTTTGGTTTTCTGCTGGGATCTTTATGTGCAAAACTATACGTGGATGTTGGATTTGTGGATTTAGGTAAGTGAAGCAGAGGTAAAGTGAAAGTAAGCTAATACCTGTTGCCAACAGGTTCCTCTACACCAGATTTTTTATATGAATTATATTAATTAAACTATATTTAGATTACCTTAATTATATTAATTTTATTATATACATTGATATAAATTTACTACATTTCTGAAAGCTTTTAGGATAAAGGCAGAATTAGAAAATGAAAATATTTTAGAACACTTCTTTAGGTTTAAAGGATTAAAATATAAATTTAATTTTAAAAATTAGTACCAAGAACTCTTACAGACTAAAGTTTTTCTAAAACGGAATCTTAATAAGAGAGTTTTGTTAGCTCATCAATTTTCTTGTTTTGTTGGGTTACCAGCTCTTTCAGCTGGGCATTTTCTGTTACCTACAATTCATTTAATGTTTGCAGTACCCTATATTCTTTTTGCCAGTTCTTGCTTATTTGAATGAAAAGAAAACACATGTATGTAATCACATCCACAGAATTCTAGAGGGTAAGGGTAATCCCCATAAGTGGTGGCCATGGCCCTGCATCCTATTCCCTTAAGAGGCAGGGACTGCCTCTGAGATGGTGTTTCCTGGCCACTCAGTTTTCTATGTGTTGGATAAGGACCTCTGGGTTACCCTGTGTGACACAAAATGGCACTGAGAATAAGATGCAGACAGACACATGAAATATAACACTGTTAAGGGTATGATTCCTGATGCCTTCAGTGGGTGAAAGGTCTCTCATTAGATGATTATCATTACCACTGAAACTCAGCCATTGTAAAAATGTAGCTATTTTAGCAGACAAAAAGTGGGAAGTTTTGTGTTCTTCCTTTAGGTAACTTGGTTCTGTTTATATTATTTCTAGGAAGCATCACTATCACTCCACAAGATTCCCGATGGGTGGGTGCATGGTGGCTTGGTTTTTTAATAGGTGGAGTGATCAGTTTCCTAGCTGCTATTCCATTTTGCTTCCTGCCAAAGAGTCTGAAAAGGCCAGCAGAAGCTAATCATGACAAAACTTCATCTAGTCTCCTGGAAAATATGGGAGCCATAAGGAAGACAATTACTCCTGCAGAACCTAAGACAATGAAGTGGTCAACAATGATGAAAGGCAAGTGTTTTGTATGTTGTATAAATATGGAAAGTAATTGGCACAAAGTAGTGCAGAAATGTGATAGTTCTTCAGAACATTTTGCCTCCCATACACTTCTTTCTAAATGAGTTAGCTATTCCCAGGAAATGAAGCTTCCAATAAATATTGTGAGAAGTCAAGGAGCTTCTTCAAGAACAGCATATGGCAGAGCAGAGATTGCTAATGAAAATGACAGATGATTAACATTCATTAAAACTTTCAATTAAAACCGTGAAAAATTCCATAAAATAATACTGCATATAAATAATGTGTGATGTCTCCAAGCACTCTTTTTGAAGGAAAAAAGCACACTGTTTTTAAGGAAAGGGAAGAGAGAGAGAAGAGGCGAAATGCATTGTAAAAGTACTTATTACAATTATTTTTTTTTTTTTTTTGGAGGTCAATGGTCTAGTGCTAAATAATATGAATTTATTTGAGCTGTCAGTATGAGAATAAAAATTGCCTGGATGACAGTTAGTTCTTTGTGTTCCCAAAGATGAGGAAAAATTCCACATTTTCTCCCAAGCAACAACCACAGGCCATGAGGAAATGACCTCCTGTTGTGCCAGGGGAGGTTTAGGTTTGGATTTTAGGAAAAAAAGTATTCACTGAAAGGGTTGTGAAGCATTGGAACAGGCTGCCTGTGGAAGTGGCTGAGTCCCCATCCCTGGGGGTATTTAAAAGACGTGTGGATGTAGTGCTTAGGGACATGGTTTAGTGGTAGACTTGCAGTGCTAGGTTAATGTTGGACTTGATCTTAGAGATCTTTTCTAACCTAAATGTTTCTGTGATTCTATGAGGTTCTGTATGTATCATTGCCTGAATGGAACCTACCTCTGAAAGTTTGCACTACAAATTTGAAAGTGGAAACAAAATTTCTGTATCAGCAGCTAAAGAAAACACTAGAGGGCTCCTTTGCAATATAAGAAGCCAAATTACTTTTCTGATCATCATAAAGCTCATGAAGACTCTGAAATGCATTGCTGCCAGAGGAAAATATGGCAGGCTAGAATGCCAGTTCTGATTGTGCAGTCCTTACAATAAGAAAGAGAGGGAAAAGATGAAGGGAAGAGATGGCTTTCCATCATCAAAAATATTCTACTGTCTTGGTTCAGATCGCAGTGGAAGATATGCCACTGGGCATCTCCACAATGACACTTGACACTTAGCCTTGAAACTGTGATGATATTCATGTAAGCTAAAACAAGGCTCTGCTTCAGAACGGAGCCCTTTTGTCTTCTCACTATAGGACCCAGGCGTTAATCTGCAGTTCTGTGTTCTTTTAAGGTTCTCCCTCCTTATCTCAACCTCTGGAGTTTTCAAGAGCAAGATTTGTTTTCAGATATTCACAAGCAAATGAAGATCAGTAGGACTTGCCCTTGGACATCTAAGAGAAACATTTTGCCCTAAATTTCATAGATTACTCACCAGTAATTATTTCATGTATATTTCAAAGCCAACTCATATATCCCTTTCTTTCAGATTTCTATACCTCCCTGAAAAAAATATTGAGTAATCGAATGTACTTTACATTTTTGTGTTGCTCACTGTTACAGTTCAGTAGCTTTATTGGTTTCTTGACTTACAAGCCAAAGTACATGGAACAGCAGTATGGACAATCTACATCTAAATCTAACTTTCTAATAGGTGAGTTACACTGTGTAGTCTACACTTGTAGAACAGACTGATGTAAATGGCAGTCTCTCCGAACTTGAATTAGATAAAGGCAACATATAAACTACAGTTTGGGTGTCTATAGAGCCATAATAAATAACTGTATTATATTATTTATATTTGTGTATATATATATATACACATAATATTCCATTCAATTATTTATACCATATTCTATTATTATAGCAAAAACACCCAAAATATTCAATGAATGGTGTGTGGGAGTTTATAATGTTTCAACATCTGACTGCTGGGTACCTTGCAAAGCGGGAGCAAACACTGTGTCAAATAGCTGTGCATACAGGGGGTTTTGAGAGTTAGACGCTTCAAAATAACATACACAACCCAAGGACTAGGCTCAGCAGAAAGCCTCTTAGACTCATTATAATACAACTTTCAGCTGCCAGGGACATCAGCCTGAGGACAGAGTTTGGCTCATAAGCTCAGTGTTACTCTTTTATTTTAACATTCCCCTTAACTAATCTCTTTCAGGACTGACATCCTTACCCCCTGTTGGTATTGGGATTTTCCTAGGAGGGCTCATAATGAAAAAGTACAAAATGGGCATCATTGGAGCAACCAAGTTTGCATTTAGCATGTCATTTTTGGCTTATGTCCTCACTCTCTTGCACTTTTTTGTTGGCTGTGAGAACCATGTGGTAGCAGGAATAACAGTGTCCTATGATGGGTAAGTATAAAATGAAGACTGTGTTTTTCTTCATGGCAGCAATAGTTCAAATAATATACTAAGATATCGAGGCTAAAATGAGAACATGCTTTTGCAATGCTTAGAGGAAGAAAACACTAATAAGTGTCATTGTCATAGTTTTTGTTGGTCAGCAGAGTGTCAGCCTGCCAAAGCACATTTGTTGCAGTTTACTTAGAAACACATTAGCAAAATTGCATTGCTACCAATGAAGGTTTAGGCCTCTGTGGGAGTGATATTGCTGTTTCACTTAGTGCCACCTCTACACCAGAAGTAATCTTCTTGCAGAGTGCATTCAGACCCAGTAAAAAGGTGAAGTATATGTACCGGAGCATTAGTAGCACATCCTGCACAGAGACAGAAAGACTGCAGCATCCTAGAATCTCAGACTGCTGTAAACTGAAATGAAGCTTTTATGCCTTCTGAAGTTGTTCTTTCCTCTCGAGATAGAACCAGGGTTTAAAAGGTACAAGCTATTATTTTTTCTAGGAGTGAATAAAGATACCAGAACAGTGGGTTTGTGCAAGAACATCATTACAAAGGACCCAGCAAAACACTAGCATATGGGTTGGCACTATCTCATGTCCATCTTACTAAGAGTACTTCATGGCTGGTGTATCCCTTTCTGCATCTCCCTGGAGGCTTTCACACAGTTCATCAATTTGACAATACAGTTCATTAATCGAGGCATACTGGTTCAAAGCTAAAAATGTGGAACATGACAGGCAAGATGCCAAGGATTTTAATATTTTATGGAAGCTGAGAACTAATTGTCTGTCTCTTGCTCTGTGCGTTAAAAACCCAAATAGTGGACTAGGAAATGTGTTTAGTAAGCTCTGAGATGAAAGAAATGCCGAGCACATAAGCTTAGTTAAACAAGAAAGAAGATGTGGGAAGATATCCCCCTGTTACAGAACTCAGTTCAGGATGTCTGAAAGTAAAGGGGAATACAGCATTCTTCATACCTTCTGGGCTCTAAGCAAGGACTATTTTTAATGATGGAGACCAAGAAGTCTAGTTTCTCACTGGTGCGCTTTTACCAACAGCTAAAGAAGTGCTTGATAAGGCTATATTAACTGTTCATAGCTCTGGGTACAACTGACATCTCAAAGACTTTCATTTTTTTTCTTTCTATTTTCTGTTTATAATTGGGAACTAGAATCAGTAGCAGCTACTTTATTTGCTATAGCATTCTGTGTAAATTTGTGATCACTTTAATATGATTGTGAGTGGGATGGAATCTGAAGCAAAGAGATCAATATTGCAGAGACTCAAAATACATATTCTGGGCTTGTGAGATGGGTTTCAGAACAGTGACACTGTTGTGTGTAAAGGGCTACACTGGTATCATTGCTGAATTAAAAGTTATTCTTACTCTGTCAAGTTGTTCTTACTCTGTTGCAACTTAACTTCTAAGCAAACCAATTCCATACCATGAAAATGCCATGTTTTCTGACTGCAATTCTGACTGCAAATGTGCCACCAATGTGTGGGATCCTGTATGTGGGGACAACGGACTGACATACATTTCGGCATGTCTAGCTGGGTGTATGACGTCAGTGGGACATGGAAAGAGCATGGTAAGGGCCTGCTCTAGCTTCTGTTTTTTTTTTTTTTTTACTAGCTTATTTTCCATTTAACATCAGGAATTCTGCAGTATAATGCTTTTAAGGGAAACCAAATTTAGTGGGGAAGAGTCAGTAAAGTATTTATGATTTCTGGCTACAAACAGCATAGAAGACATAATTTTCTCTGAATTACTGCAGATTAAGAAAAAAGCCCTAGCTCTTTGTTGTAGTTACTAACTTACATCTTTTGTGGACTGAATGTGGGAAACTAGTGATTCAGAGTGTTTACATGTTGTCTGAAGGTTGCCTGTGGTTTGCTTCTCATAAATCTCATTTTGGCTGCCCTGAAGATTTTTTAACCAGTAGTTAAATTACATTAACATACCATAATATCTTCCACGATACACATCATTAATGTAACAGCTGTTTAAAAGGCAAGTTTAAATGTCTGTGAGAGTGGGACTTCTGCCTACAACATAAGTCTGCCCTCTGTAGAGGTTAAGGTTCATGGACCACAGTTCCCCTTACATAAGCAGATCCCCATGCCCCACAAGCCCTAATTAAAAGCTATTGCTCTTAAGCTATCTGTACACCTACTGCTGATCTTGGGCAGGGACCTACATGAGTTGTGTCTTGACAGGTAGCTGTTACTTACAGCTGTGAGGTACCTCTGGTGGATCAGCCTCAGCAGAGAGGGAGCAGTGACCCAGGCACATTTCACAAAGTCAGTTAACAGGTGGAGACAACTAGCACATTCCCTTAAACCTTTCTGTTCCCCTTCAACTGGTCTTCAGGTACATAAAGGCTGAGGACAGGTTCAGAGGTCTTGAAGGTACTCCAAACGTCTTCCAAAAAGTGATACTGTGTCCACTGATAAAAAGATGCTGGAACATCCCTTCCTAGTCTGATCATTTGTAGGAAAGAAAAGAAACTGCTGCCCATTGCCTCAAGAAAGGCAAGCAAGAAAAAACCAGGATGCTTAGAAGGGTTTCAGACTCTGCCTGTGTCTGAAGGCAGGATTCCCCATTGCATGAGCAATGTCCTACCATATCTGTTTTGTGTCTTCCAGGTCTTCCATAACTGTAGCTGTCTTGAAGCCAGCAGTTCATGGTCAGGAAACAACTCTGTCACCTTGGGGCAATGTCCCAAAAGTGATGATTGTTCAGTGAAGTTTATTTATTATACAGTAATACAAGTCATAAGTGGCTTTTGTTATGCATTGGGAGGCACACCAGCATACATGATTATCTTTAGGTAAGTAAAACTGTGCTGATGGTTGAGCTTTTCCAATGAGGGGATCAAAATGATTCAGAACCATATATGCCAATTTACATATATGTTTCAGTAATCCAAAGAGAAATTTCAGTTAGTAGAAAAATGTATTAGTGATAAATTTAATTGGAATCCTGAGGGCATTGTCTCATCTTAAATGAGCATGAAAAAGAGAATGCAACCTCATCTCCCTTTCTAATTCCTTTGAAACGTTTTTCTGAGTGTTGACCATGTTAATATTTGTAAGGAGATGTCAGAGACAGGATATATAATGGATTCAAGATCAGTGCACATACTGGATGCTTGAAGTGTGGTTCCTCATGAAATAGATGGTCCTATTGCCAGATGGCTTTGTGTAGTTCCAGATGTAGCATTGTACTGAGGAATGTCTTCAGGTATAAAAAAGATGCTGCAAAAATGCTGCTACTCACAACATTTTTGTTCTAGGACAATGTGATATTTTCTATCAGGTGAGGAAAATATATGCTATGGATTCAAGGCAGTTGAGGAGCCCATTTCATTAACACTAGTATAGATTGTGATTATGACTTTAAAATTTCAATTCTCTAATTATACTTAGTGAATGGACTTCCCAGGAGACAGATACATGATAGAAAACAATAGATTCATTCACTTTTTTCATACCACTTAGCGTATTTTCAGCAATCGTAGGAAGCATTCTCCTTGCAAAGCTTGACTTTCTGTCATTAAGAGTGTTCAGTCTGAGGAAATTAACAGCAATTTAATAGGCATGTCTAAACACTTGATAGGAAAATCGTTCTTACTTATCCATCTTTCTTTCAGATGTGTTCAGCCAGAGTTGAAGTCTCTTGCAGTTGGTCTATACACACTCATTATGAGAATGCTAGGTAAGTGAAATCATTCTAAGATGCTTTTTTGCATAGCTTTAAATAGCACCAATGCAATCACCATTTGTAAAACATGTATACTTGAAATAGCTGAACATTCTGGGTTGTTCCTGAAGGTCCAACATATGCTGCAGAGTTCATTGGGAAGTCAGCTGACAACTTTGAAAAGATTTGACCTGCTGACTAAATGGTGTTGCACTCTGGGAGCCTGGTATTCCAAAATGGGCAAAGTTTCTGAAAAAAAAATATATTTTATCTTGAATTTCTAAATAATTCTGTAAGGTTTCAAACTTGCCATTAAACCAGTGGCTAAGTGAGATGCAGTGCTGCAAGTGAAACTGAAAAGAAGTGCTCTGGCAGGACTTCATTCAACACCAATACAACTTTGTCCATAGCAAAGTGCTTTCTCTACACTAAAACTTCCTTTTCCTGGTACACAACAGGTTACATATCATTACCCCTAAGCATGCAGCAATGTTTTTTTTTTTTTTTTTTTTTTTTTTTTTGAGAGTAGTTAATGAGATGGTTGATTAACATGCCTAGGCTGGCAAGAAAACATTGCTCTGTTTTCTTTTGTTCTCTTTTGTTCTCTTTGTTGATGGAATAAGAATACCAGCTTTTCAGAAACGTAGAGAAATATGTGTTAAGAATCAAGCTGGATTTGCTACAAAGCCTAAAAAAATGACAATGGCTTCCAAATTTGGGCTGTAGTCTCTACTCAGGATTGTGATGAGACATTTGGAGACAAGAAGGAACACTTATTTTGTCATATTGTATTTTCTTATTCAAACAATGGAGGGGCAGAATTTCTCCCCCACCACTCAGGACAAACAATGCCGAGTTTGGAACTTTTCTGGCAATGGGAAAAATAAAAATAAAAACGTAAAAAAATAGATTTTCCCCTTTCTTATAAGCTTCTGCTTCAGCACCTCCAGAGTATGCTCCTTCTATTGTAAGAAGGTGTAGAGCCACAGTTACTGATTTATGAAAGCTGGCATTGATCTACAGTGACTTGGAGATCAAATCTGCTCCCCTCTTTGTTATGTAAGGAATATTCCAAATATCCCAAAACAGCATTTCTCCCATCATCCTGGCTACAACCGTGATGATCATAATTATCATAACTTGCAGGCCTTTATAGATAGCTTATTGAATTCACACTTTCACAAGAACCCTAAAATACAACAGGCTGAGAATATACCTATTACAACAAAATATATTATTTCCTGTTTAAGAATACAGGATGCCCATGTAGGAGCAAAGGCAACATGAAACATGGTCCTGTGCATGTCAAAGCACATATTTCTCTGAAGTCATTTCCCACCTTTGCTTCAGCAAGGGTAGGATTTTATCCCATGTCTGCCAGCTTTTGTAGTAAAGCATAAGCTTATATCTGGCCAAATCACACTAAGGATTTCAGTTGCTCTACTCTCATTTTTGAAAAGCATATTCAGTACCTCTAGTCCCGTACACTTGGTGGTGTCTATTCAGAAAGAAAGGACTATCAGACACTACCAGACAGATGAAGGGAAGGTTAATTCAGGCTGTGTGTAGAAGTGGGAACTGTATCAGTTCAGTGCTGCAAACACACAACTGATCCACCTCTCCCCCACATCAGCTTGGCGTGTACTGGATGCCACACTCAAGAAACCAGCACGATGGAAGAATCAGTGTGCTCAACTACAAGTCTGGTCAAATCTCCACCATTAGAGTACATTCCCTGGGAACTGATGCTCCCTAGGGCGCTGAGAGGGTGTTCCAGCTTAAAGTTATTCTGATAAAAGAAAAGATTCCCCACAGTCCAATCCACCTATTGCCACTCTTAACACTCTTGCAGCAGATGACTTGCTACTAAGAAAACATAATGCTGCCTTTGAAAAAGACATCTTTTCCTGTGATATCTTGAGACATTTTTGCTTTTTCCATTGCAGCTGGGATTCCTGCTCCAGTTTATTTTGGTGCACTGATTGACAAAACATGCTTGAAATGGGGAAGCAGAAGCTGTGGGCAGCGGGGGGCTTGTAGGTTGTATGACTCCAATGCATACAGGTAAGGCAAAGTAGAGCACCACAAGCCTCATGCATTTCCTTGATACAGGTAGAAACTACTTGGTCTGTCATACTGTAATGTATGAGGCCACTGATCAAATGTCATGGTGTCAGATACTAGCTCTGGACTCAGATTTGGTCATCACAAAATTCCTGAAATTGAGGAATTTTATGATTAAACCCTAAACTCTTGGCTTTTTAGCCAGTTTTTATATTGTGCAAAAATCCTTTGGCATCAATGACAGGGACTGTTGGAATAAAATATCTATTCTAATATCCATTGAATCAATTTAAAAGACCTAGGGCTTTATAATTTAACAGCAAGAGGAAAGACATGCAAATTTACCTCTGCAACTATTTTCATAAGCAAATAGAATTTTATATATTCTTTAACAGATGTTTTTACTAGCCAAAATGTCCAGATTGTTGTGCCATTTGACTTTTCAAATTGTCTTCCCCTGAGCTACTATGTGGATTTGGTATATAAGCGATCCTTAAAAGCCTTTAAAAGTGATTTTCTTCAGTTTCTTTAGAAACAAATAACATCTGGCACTACCTTTTATGCTCTATCCCACAGGTATGTCTACCTTGGTTTATCAGCATTGTTGAGAGGTCCTTCCTACTTGCTTGCGATCCTTTTCTTTATATTTATAAAGAAACACTTTCAAAATAAGAACTCCAGACCTACAAAGAATGGAGGAAAAGAAGATGTTCCCATGAATAAAGATGATAATTGCAAGAGCAAAGAAAATTTGGCGGGTTCTCCTGATGCAGAGAACGAATCATGTATTTAGAAAGCCATCTAGACCAGTATTGCATGAATCAGGACAACTTCCTTTAAAAACAGCTTTCACAATGTCATGAATAATTAAATAATAGTTTAGAAAGTTCAGAAAGGCAAACTGGTAGTAAATCTGTGATCAACAATAAGAAAAACTTACATATAAGTATGAAATTGACTTACATATACCTGGCTATAAATAACAGACAGAACAAATTATAGGAACTGAACTAAGTGCTGAAAAGATACAGAAAAGTCTCCCTTAGCATTCTCAACAGAGCTAGTCTACAATTTTTAATGGGTTCAAAGATGAGTGGTGGCAGAACAGCCACAAAAGCCCCACAAAATGTGACGCGGATCCCATACGCAGATCTGTGCAGTGGAGTGACGTCAGAATGACGAACTTAAGTTGCACTGTGATTTCATCAGTCAGAATTCAAAACAAAAACAAAGCCTTCCAGAAAACTGCTTACACCTTATCTGAGTCATTGCAACAAACTGCCACTGCAAATTAACAAAAGCAGTATTTTTCCAGGAAATATTTTTGTCTTAATTCAGATGAACGTTTTCTGCCTTAGAGTAAATAATTATATTTACAAATCTCAAAGTTGTAGCATTTTATTAAAAAGTAATTTTTTTTTAGTTAAGTCTGTATGAAATGTAAGAACTAATCTGAATTTTGTAGCGATGTTTTCTAAGTAAAATTCATCCTGTGTATGCTAGTACTTTTATTGCTATGCCACGTGCTGTCCAGCAGAGGACACTCAAACAATAACTTTACACCTATGATTATTGCAAATCATGTATTTGTCATGTTCCTATCTTTATTGTTTTGGGAGAAATTCATCAACAGGCAGGCAAAACATTCATCTGTGTTTTCATGCACTTTTTCAGCCCAAGCCTTTAGCTCATATTTTCAAAGTTGCTTTTGTATATTTCTTGATTTGAGTTCATTCTATTTGTGTCACTTGGCTTGACAACTGTTCTTACTTTAAATAAAAAGATGTGTACTTGTGTACCATTTAACAATAGTGAATGAATTATCTGGTTGAGACTTTAAAATAGGTGTGCAGTGTTTAGTGGGATATGGTTAACAGACATGTTAGATTATTATTATTTTTTTTTTTTTTTAAAAAAAAAAAGCACATTGAGCAAAACACTGAATCCTAAGTGTTTCTCATGGCAGTCACTTAGCAGTGATTGTAGCAGCTAAATGAAAACAATGGGACTTTTTTCTAAATGAAGTGATACTTACTTGAGGCAGTCATTTGCCCTCTACCAAAACTGCTATGACTCTGCTTGGTCAAATTGTATTTGCATCTGTTTAATATATACAGATAAAGCCATAGGAATTACTTGTGGGACCTAAATGAACAAACCACCTTATCTCGCTGTTGAAATTTGGAGTGATTTTTGGCAGGGAAAGTAAATGCAACTGTCTGGTTCTCCTTGTCTTTCAGCTGCTTAGTTCAGATGATATGTTATTAATGCATCTTGGTACATATGTATTTTCCAGTGGTAACTCTGGACAGAGTTTTGGGTGAGATATTTTTAATCCCAAATCTGTAACCTTTGAAAACATATTTTATATGAACAAGTATACCAGTTTGAACCTAAAACAAGAGCTAATTCTAGATGACAGATTATGAGAATTATCCATAAGGAATCATCAATGGCAGAAGAAAGAGTTATGGCCTGCAGCAGATTTAGGAAGGTATTACTCAAAGTAAGGTGAGGAGAAGATCATAAGCTGCTTATTGAGTTTTTTTTTTTGTTTGTTTGTTTTTCATTTCTTGGGGAAAAAAATGCTTCCAGCTAGAGAGAGGTTGCAAAGCCAAGCTGCCCCAGTGTGCCACAGTAGCTTAGCACCTGCAAATGAAGGAGAGACACAGAGACAGAACTTTGTTTACTTGTCAGACTTGAAAAAAATGTTGTTCTTCCCTTCACCATTAAAAATAATGCAATAGCAGGCCATGGATCTATGGTGGAACCAGAGCAAGTCAGACACTTAATCTCATAGTACAACTTTGTAATTTTTGTGCTACTGTTGTGTCCTGAGAGCCCTCGGTGCATGAGAAGCAATGCACGTGTACGTGGATGTCCACATAGGTGTACACATAAACATGTACACAACACAAAATGGTAATCTCTGCTGCAAAGTAATTCTATCTGAGGTAAGGCAAGATATATATTGCCAAGCAGGAAGTCAGCAAGACTTCATGGTGCCTGCTACTAAGCACATTCAGGAGGGATTTGAAGAAAACTAGAGGCAAAATTCTGAGCAACCTTGCAGTTCTAGAAGGAAAGCCTAGACACTTTTTTGCACTGGTGTTTTTGACAGGAGAACAATTACTCAGTGGAAAGATGTGCATTAATGTGTCTCAGCAATAATCTGTCACTGCAGCCACAGTTTTTACACACTGACTATGCAAAACAAAATGTCCACAGTCCACATCTATTCTTTTATCCACCACTGTAAACATACCCATAGCTCTATTTGCTTAGCTGTTCAGAAAGGCAGCCCAGTTTCCTTCAGATGTCTTCCTTTAAATAGTGAGGTTTCAGGATCAATACCTCTAATCCCAGAGAGGCAATGTTTACAACTGAAAAAGGTGGAAGTTGTTACACCAATTGCAGGCTTGGGGTGGAGGTTGGAGTGGTTTTGGTTTTGATGTTATGTTGTTGTTGTTGTTTTTGTTGTTGTTTGGTTTTGACGGGTGGGGTTTTCTTGTCATATGGTGTAAGAAAAAATGTTTCATTTATGTTTCACCCTTTAACATGCCTAAAGTTGGCCCCTCTTTGCATTGCTGATTTCGCCTAAGGCAGGCCAGGTGAGACCCCTGCAGAGATGGACTCGTCAGCAGTACAGGTAGCTGTTGAACAGATACCTCTCTGAATTTCCTGAACCAAGAGCTTATGAGCAATATGTTACTTGCAAACTTGCATTAAGCTCTGAGCTTCACGTAAGAGCATGAGAAAGGAGAAAAGCTGAAAGCATTTAGATTATGAGGTCTGTGAGAGAGCAACAAAAATATGAAAACTTTACAATATAATACCCTCATCTGTAAAAAATGCAACAAAGCTGCCATGCTATGGACTGCAAAATGTTTACTGTGTGTTCAGTGCTATGTACCAAGGGTGAGAGATAAAAAAAAAAAAAAAAAATACAATAAAAGCCTTTTCCTATCTTGCTACCTTCCATGCCTAAAGCAGGATGGAGAATTATTTTTGTCTTTCCTATTAGTGCAGAGGAACATAACTACATTGAATATTTCTCACTTAATAAAAAATGTCTGATGTACAAAACCATTGTAGAAATGCTCTTGGTGCTAATCATGCTTTGCTTAACATCCTTTTAGGTAAGCATCTACATTTCAAGACACAGCTGAAATATGTAAAAGGAGTGGGGTTTTGAAAACCACCTGGTGCCATGAGTTTTGTCTGAATCAGCACAAAACATGAGAAAGGCTCATCCAACATGTAGTTGATAGTAACTTACGAATGTTAATCTAGTTTTATCTTGAGTAAGGATCTACATGAAATAAAATACTCCACACAGACATATGACACAACACAAAGACAAAGCCTAAGGTATCATTCTTTTTTCTTGGTGACAGATTAGGTATTGAGGCAACTCCATCCATGGTGAATAACCTCACTTACTTGACCAAACTGACAAGAAGGCTTGAGGTTTTCTGTTGAAACAGTGTTAAAGACCAGCTTTTTTATTTTATCTAAGAATTTATAAAATGGCTTTCTTCGTAAAATGTCTGTCATACATTTTATCCATAGCAGCATATCATCAGAAGGTGACTTTAGATTTAAGCGTATGAGTTGTCATTACTATTAAAATTCTTGGACTTCAAAAAAATCTATTAATTTAATGTACCAGTGTGAAATATTCTGGAGTACTGTGAAAATACAAAGGACACTCCATGGGGCTAGGTATGCCTGCAGTGAGTGCCCTGTTGGACTAGAGTCACAGACCTGACCAAGGATGGACCACTGATATGTTCTACTCACTTTAAGGACAAATGTCTCATATGAAGTTGGATTTCTTGAGTCTTTCAAAAAGTGAATGTCAAGTTCTTTGCTACAATCATCTGATATCTTAACAGTTGCTAAATATTCTTCAAAGATACTTGTTAGTGGTCAGTAATAGCTCAAGCTAGTTTTCTTAGTGCACCTTCTTCTGCATGCTTTCTGGAATTCCTTACTTTTACCCACTAAGTACCTGCAAGTATTTACTTGCAAAAGCTCCTTAGTTTCTAATTATTCATACTATTCTTTTCCTTCTTCTTGAAAACAGGTTTTGAAAGAGTTCAATAGCTGACTCATTTATGAATCATCATTAATTTCAGCCCACTAGTCTTTTTTTAATCCTCATTTGAATACATGGGATTTAAAGTTGTTTGTTGTTTTCATTGTTTTCGGGAATGCATTGGCTGATATGAAGCATTATGGAAAGTAAAAAATGCTTTTGCCTTCCAGGTCTCATAACTGACCTTATTCCAAACTTTTTTTCCTGTGTAAATTCAGCACCTGTCTTAGGACAGGTGATACGATGATGTCGCTATCACATTTCAGCTAGTTCTTAATGTAATCCAAACATTAGCAGGATTAGAAGATCTGCCATTGGATGAGCTGTCATTATCTTCATATTGATGACTCTACTTAATGAGGTATCAACTTTGCTAGCTTACAATCAATTTTGACTTGCAATAAATGCCAACTTACATTTCATTGGAAAGCAACAGCAGCCAATACATTGAGCAGCTAGAGTCCAGTTGTTCCTTAAAAGCTTCATTAAGACTGAAGGTTTCATCAACTGTATGACTGAAAAACAAAACTGCCTTAGCGGCAGGTACTTATGAATAGGTGGATAGGCAAACATTAAAGATCAGAACGTGAATTTATCAAATCAATGTACTACCTAAATTACTTTATCTCCTGTTGAAAACAGTTATGATAATACAGTGCAGAGAGTAGATGCAGGAAATCTTTGAAAGGCAGCAGCTGGTAAGGATTATTTTGTAATTTGAATTAAGGAGTAAAAAAGAAAATAGATTGGAATACAAAAAATGAGATTGATTACAGTAACCAGAGTAAATTGTCTAATCCGATTTCTGACAATAACAAAGAAAATCTACAAACCATCTGGCCCAGTTGATCCAAAAGGTGACCTCTAGGTAGGCACTGTATGCAGGGCCAGGAGGATTTGTTTTGGTGCATGAGTGCAATACTGCATTGTGCAATTTCTAGTTGAAGAGACAATTGGGTTAAAGGAGTTACTCTCCCAGTTGCAGAAATTATTCTCTAACAGCTATTATATTACTGTCCTGGTTTTAGTTAGGATAGAGTTAATTTTCCTCCTAGTAGCTGGTAGGGCGCTATGTTTTGGATTTAGCATAAGAATAATGTTGATAACACACTGATGTTTTAATTGTTGCAGAGCAGTGCTTACACTAAGCCAAGGACTTCTCAGCTTCTCGCTCTGTCCTGCCAGCAGGCAGGCTGAGGGTGCAGCAGGAGCTGGGAGGGGACAGACCCAGGACAGCTGACCCAAACTGGCCAAAGGGGTATTCCATACCATATGGTGTCATGCTAAACCGTATATAGGGGTGGCTAGCCGGGGTGGAGGAGCTGGCTGCTTGGGGATAGGCTGGGCATTAGTCAGTGGGTGGTGAGCAATTGCAATGGGCATCACTTGTTTTGTACATATTATTATTATTTTCTGTCCTAGTAAACTGTCTCTGTCTCAACCCACAGGCTTCAGTTTTTCTCTCCCCCATCCCAGAGAGGAAGGTGGGAGGGCCTAGGCGGGCACGTGGCCCTTGAGGAACAGTGTCCTCCATGCATGGCCAAGAGAGCACGTCTTCAGGGCTGCTGGGTGGCAGGTGGGCGGCGGCGGCTGGGATCTGGGATCTGGGACATCTGCATTCAAGTACTTGCTCTCTTATAGACTTATTTCTTGGGTCAAGAAATACAGGCTTAAGAATGACAGATAAAAAACATTTTCTAAAGCACTTATAAGTGCTTATGAATCAAATTTATAAGCAAAACTTCTAAACACATACTTTTCTCTTTCAGATTACTTTATAACATCCAGTGGATTCAAGCTCCAAAATGCCTCACTTTCAGAAATTAAACTGAGAACCATGTAAGCAAGTGTTTTAAAAATTCCATTTGAATGACCATCAGTATAAGTACAAGAAAGGAAGCGCTTCAGAAAATAGTTTCTATTCTAAAAGGATGTAGCTCCAAAAAAAATGTAATGTTTTGTTCTTCATTAATAAATTGGTAACATTCATTATCTTCAAAGGGGTTGAACCTGTCTGGGTTCAAACATTTCCTGATTTTATTTTATTCTTTAAGTAACATGCTGTTCAGGGTGCCCAGTACTCGATTTATTGGAGCACTAACAGCTTTAAACTCAAAATCAGTTACATTGCCTAAAATAAGGAACCCAAAAATGGAACTCTTTCATTAAATTCATTATCATCTTTTGAATATGCAGATCAATGCTTTTAGGCATTGATCAAATATGTCTTCACAGTCTCTTAAAGCCATATTTAATCAATTTTTCACTTCACTTGCAATTTTATTCATGTGCTGACGTGTTCCTCTTTCCAAGCCAGGTATCCCAATGAGCCATTCTCCAACTGATATAATATAATTGGCTATGGTAATCTTGTATGATTCATACCTTTTGCTGGCTATAAAGATTAAAAATCTATATAGAAGTCTACCTGTTACATTTATGGTGATTTTCTCACCCATGCACCTGCAGCTTTAAAAGAAAAGTTGAAGCAATTGATAGATAAAACCCAGGACATACCTTTCAGGCCTATCAGGTCACTTCATCATTATCATTACTATAACTTGTTATTAGTACTGGAGTAATATTTCAGGTTCCCTTGGTCTTATCAGGTCAGGTCAGGACTTGAGCACAAACTTTATGAAAATATATATTGCTAATATATGTTGCCCCTGTTCTAGTCTGAGGAGAGACCAGGGTTTTCTATCTCTCTTGGTAAGGGAATTCCTTCAGAGCTGGACATGGCTCACCCTGAGTCTATGCTCCAAATGGCCACACAGATAAAACCATCTCAAATCATGACACATAGTGGTGGAAGGGAGGCTGCTGCTCTGCCAGGAGCAGCCCACAGGATGTGGGGAAGAGGAGTAGCAGCCTCAGCAGCACAGCTGGCAGAGCTCTGCTCACCCACGGCTCACTATGAGCCTAGGTAGGGCCACCTTGAGCTGGGACATCAGGCAGCAATGTCTCTGTGCAAGCCAGACAAACTAGCAACACACTTCTGTTAGCAGGGACATGACCTGAGGGTCTCAGAAAGTCAGACCACCAGTGGCTGCAAGGAACTAGACATAGCTCTCTGCCAAAGGGCTGCATATGGACCCTCCATAAGGGAGCTCAACAACCATGTCTGACGGTGCACTGAGGCACCTAGAAGCAGGGTGTTCTTGGAGGACACTTTCTGGTGTCATCTGAGTCTGCATTGCTAACTTTCCTCTGGAAATGCCTTTTGAGCTACAAGAGTGGCAGAATTCACTAGACATATAAGAAATCCAATCTGAGACCTAGTATAATAATAATTTTGGAGATATGAACTAAAATATAGTATTAGCATCCCACCGATGAGATGATAACACAATAAATATGCACTCAAATAAGATGACGCACATAACAGGAAAAACACTCATTCATTTCTGCAGCGATATGTCCTACTGAGAAACATGAAACCCTTTTCATGTTTTCTTACCTGATGATTTTAGAGGAGAAGATAATGTTGCATTTTTATATAAATGCCTTTATAGTGCAACACAGCTGAAGAGATGAATTATTTAGATATGACAGACACTGACTCAGAATATCTCTGGTTTAAGATGAAAAAACTGTTACAATAGTTTTCGAAATACTTCTCAGATTCTCTGCATTACATAAGTTTTATTCTGACAAAACCTAGGTTTCCTCTAGAATAGTTTGGGTCCACTGTATTTTTTTATAATAACTTTTGTAAGGCCTCTCTTAATTTTTTTCCACAGATCTACTGAAATCTTTTGCTTTGCATGGATGACTGCAAGGCTGTACAGGCATTCCAGCTGGGAAGCAGCAGCTGATGACTGGGGAGCAGCTGGGACTGACCTCCTGGGCTCCCTATGGTGGCTTGGACAAGTGTTGGTGGAGCGAACACTTGTTCTCTCTTCTGCTCAGGGACGACTCAAGATACTGTGCTCAACAGGTGACTCAGGCAGGAACTCTAGTAGCACTGGACATGGGTGAGTGGCTGTATAAAAAGCTCCTAACTCTCAGCTTCAACCTTACAGGATTGCCAGTCTTTCCAGTCTTCCTTTGTTCCACCTATGCCAGTGCAAGTCCACCCCTGCTGCAAGCAGCTCATCCCACAGAGGAGGGATAAGTCCCAGGAACTGAATCAGGACTGTAAGTGCAGTGAGACCATGGTGGTCTCATAGTAGACCAGATTCACTATATGTGTGACACACAGCCTGTACAAACCCACAAAATAACTCCACCGTGCTGCACGTGGTCATGCCATGGATGTCATGCCCAGATTTTGCTTGATCCTTAAGAATCCTGACTGCACAATAGAGGAGCTGTATCCTGGTTTTCTTAAACAGAGATGGTGACAGAGACAGTCTTTAGACCTAAGCTAAGGGTCCCCACCTCCTGCGGGGTGCTGCTGGTGCATTAGGGAGGACTTAGGTTCAAGGGTCCAGACAGGCCATAATGTATATCTGGTCAAAGAGGTGGACAAACACCTTCTTAGGACACACCCAGCATACTAGAATATTTTCTGTCTCCCATTCTTCCCACGGCCACCCTCTCAACACCATGGCCATGCACAAAAGAATCACTTACCTTCTCTAAAAAACAACTTCTCTGGCCTTACAGACCACTTTAATATTGGGGCAACTCTTTTGAGTTTGCTCAGTCTCAAAATCCAGATGTATTTGTAGCAGGATTTTTTTATTTTTATTTTTATTTTTCTTCTTGGTTGAGTTGAACTGTGGTTGAATTACACTTCAGTAGCACAGAATAGAAGTATGAATTAATTAGGAAGTAATATATGTATGTAATACCGGAGAAAATAACTTGTGTGTTTCAGATCTGTATTAACACTTTCAGCTAGAAAGAACTTTGCCCATATTCCACACCAGAAGTAGGCAAAATAACAATATATTCCACAGTGAAAAAAAAAATGGTAGACTAAATCTAATGTTATTTTTCTGCTATTTTTGTTAAAATATTTCAAATGCTTTAAATTTATTTTGACAGCTTGAAGTATTTTCTCTTTATTCTGTGACAGCTAGTACTCTAGTCCCAATTTATTTTCGTGCCAGGATAGACAGGTCTGGTTGAAAATGGGGACACAAAACCCGTTGGAGTGTTTGGTCTTTGTAGAGTATATGATCCTAATGCATACAGAAAAGTGTGGATTTATGGCTGCTAGTTTGTTGTGTTTTTTTTTTTTTTTTCTTTCTCTGATAAATAACTAAAAAAAATATGATAAAAACAAGTAGTCATAGGTTATTATGTCTTCTTCATTATATGACTAAAAGTAAGGAAATGCCAAATATAAACTGCACTGTCTTCTGGGATAAGGCACTACCTTCCATAGCTATTCTGACAGAAGGACTTTGATAATGCCAGTAAAGGGCTTTACAGTCAACTCAAACAAGAGTTGGGTAAACAAAGCTCATGCCCTTAAACCTTCCAGTCTGATAAAAAATTACTGGTTCTGTTATTTCTTCATTGATTTCAGCAAAACTACCATGATAAGTCACCCACCCAGCTGCCTATAATAGACACTAAACTACTTGATTTGTGTTATTTACTCAAAAGCATGCCTGATTGGGTGTAGCTGTAAATTTAAATGCCTCCAGCATAGCTTTCTTGTTTAACATTTTATCTTACTGCCTTAAAGAACAATGGTTCCTCTTTCTTCTTAGAGAACACCAGGGAGAATTTGTCAGCAATAAGGGTAACTTGTGCAGACATCAATCAGTCTTTAACAAAGTAATTAATTGAGAAGAGACTTACATGGCATGAAATCACATCTGACCAAGCTTGAGGGCACTCAGCAATGAAGAGGTGAGTGTACCAGGCCACACAGAGGTACGTCCACCCAGCTCAGTGACAGCTTTGAGTGTGCATCCACAGTCACATCTGCAACATTTCCTTCAGATATTGTGGGTATGTTCAAAGTGGATTAAGCACCTGGCAGACAATAAAGGCTTGACCTCAGAAGACAAGCTTCAGCCTTGCCCCTTTATTGGCTTTTTCTACTGAATAGTCAGTCAGTGAAGTTCCTCACTTTGGAGTTTTCCGTAAGTACACGTCAGGTGTTTAATTCTTAGTATGTCTGCCAGGAAACATTCAACTCAAGACCATGACATACAGCGGGGGAAAGGTATCCATGAGCTGAGTGTTACAAAGAGGAGAGGAACTAGTCTTCATGGCTATAGCTTCCATATGCAGGACTGGAGTAATTTCTGCTCAGTTTAATGGGACTATTCCTATACTTCGTGTTAAGTGTTTTTACTGTGTCACAGGCAAAAAAATGGTCCACATTCACCCTCTCTTGAGCTTGCCCAGTGTATTAGTTTTTTGAAGATGCCATTTGATGTTTAAGCCAGTGATTTGAAACTCAGAGCCCCAGGCTTCATCTGACTGTGCAATAAAAAATGTGAGATGGGAAAACACAATGAGAATCGCAACTGCTGACCCAATGCTAGCTAGAGCGTCAGGGATTTAAGAGAAGAAATGCTGATGTGAGTAGGCATGAAAAACTAAGAAAAGTGGTGAAAATCAAACGATAGAAATTCAGCAAAAATGAAGGACCAGACCATTGCTTGGCACGACAGAGGCCAATTGCATGTTGAAGAACAAACCTTTCCCTGAAGAAACTTCTATCTGTTCTTCACAGTAAAGTGACACAGTGGCACATAAAAAACAATGCATGTTGGAAAGGTTGGCAAGTGTTATAGACTGAGAGTTGGGTGTATACAGAGACAGAGGTTCAATTAATATTACAAATGGTAGTGTTTATACTATCATTGATTTGTTATGAGAAATTATGTTGTCTTATCAGAAAAAAAATCTCTGCATCAAGCTGCAGCTGGGGTAAATATCTAGACATGAATCATTGGATCTGACCAGAATCTCATTTCTAGTCTGACATCAATTATCAACGCACTCTTGCTAAAACATTTCCTCCTGGGAAAATCAAGCAATTGGTGCAAAAGATGTTTTCATTAAAAAAAAAAAAAAAAAAAAAAAAAGCTTTAATATAAAAACAGTGTACAGAAATAAATATTGAGACAACAGAAGTAAAAGGGAGATGATGTTAGCATGAGTCACCTGACTGAATCTATATGCCTAGAGCAGATCAAGAGTATTTCTAGAACTGTCAATATATTTGTTCAACATTAAAACATTCTTTGCAGTAGGAGATACACCATTATTTTCTCTTCATAAAAATTTCTGGGGTTTCTGGAACTTAGATTTTTCTTTATTTATTTCCAGACCTAGACACAGTGTTGGTATCATCTGTACTAGAGAGATTTTCATTCGTGTTCTCTTATAACAAACTCTCCTTCCTCATTTCTTCTGGTAGTTTGTAATCAGAGTTATGATAATAAAATATGCAATGTCTAAATATCCTGGCCATTGTCTTTAAGCAATAAAATGCATATAACTTCAACCCCAAAGCTAGGATCTGAAGAACTTGCTTTCAGTGAGTACCACATCAACCCTTCCCCCATTCACATGTGTGCACTTAAATGGGGCTAGTGGTAGAAATTAGAAGTTGAGAAGAACATTTCATCTGTAGAGTCCCTTTCTTCAGTCCTCTGCTCTGTTGTTTTCTCAAATAAGGCGTGGGTAGAGTTTCTTTATATTTGTGCAGTGCTCCCTTCCATGTCCCAAGAAAACTGAAGATTAGGGAAGGAAGCTTGTTTCCTAGTTTTAAGCTTGTACACAGGACTTCAGGGAGCAGAGACACACCCTTTAAAAAAGAAACTAAAATGGCTGTGATGATGGAGACACAACCGACTTACAACTTCTTATCAAGGCATATTTGCTCCGATTGTGAAGCTATGCCATGAGGACTTCTAATGAAATATCACATGCTAAGATTTTTTAGACACTGTTTTTTACAGTAATCACTGTTGGAAGCATCCTTTATTACAGATTCTCTCTAGACTAGTCTGTTCATGGAAAGCTGTGAATTTGCAAGCTTTCAGCACTTTATTTCAAGGCTAGCTGGCAGTTCCACGGAACACGGAAGGAAATCTATATACATCTGGTATACATGCAGTAACCATAAAAAAAATACCCTTACATGCAAACACACATACACACACAAACAAACAAATTGAAGAAACTTAACTTTAACACCTATCCATTTATTGCATCAGTTCAGAGTATGTTTAACTCAACACTGAAATGTACTGCAAAATTAATGTACTACTTTCTTTTGCTTGCAATCCAGTTTGATTGTTTAATGTGTTCAAACCAAACCCTGGAGTCATTGTGCAGTTCTTGTTCAGATGCTCCCTGGCAGCCATGGGGCTCCCACCTGAGCATGGGCAATTGGACCAAGTCTGTAACAAGGAGCACTAACCATGAACTGCACAGCAAAGGCCATCAGAACAACTGGTCAGGTGTAACCTGATTAGCCATGTAGAGCCATAGCACTAAATGCAGAGCAAGAGGACTTGAAATACAGATATATATATATATTTAAAAAAGGAATATAAGATTATTGAGGATTTCTTCTTTTTAATTTTTCAATTATAATCAAACTTATTATACTGGAAAACTTCTGGTCAGTCCTATGGGCTATCTAGAAGAGGACTGAGAGTGCAAAGTTGGAGAATTCCCCCAGATTTTGAAAACATTTTCACTCTATTTTTTCAGATGAGGACAGTATGAGAATAAAGTAAATCAGCAAATCAGCTTAAAGGCCAAAGTTTCAAGGATATTTTTTGAACCTCCAAATGTAAACCAGCTGTTGAAGTCAGTAATTAGACTCAGTTGTGCTTAGAAAAACTGAAGCATAGGCAGAGTTAGGGAGAGGCCTTGTTTCCTTATCACATGTAAGTTTCTTCACTCTCCTCTGAAGTTTGTGCACCAGGAAGAATTTCTTTTTTGTTCACTGTAGCTGGTTCTTTGCTGGTTGGTCTTTCTGCATTTTTAGTATCTGTCATCTCCTTGCCATCTGGTTTGAAGCGTCTCATTATTAAAACAAAAAGCACTATGTATAATAGAGAGCATCCTGCCCGTAGTCCAGCAATGAGGCCAAGATAGACATTTCTTAAAAAAATAAATAAATAAATAAATAAAAATTGCCAAAATACATTTATGTTAATAATACTTGCCACTTCTGAGTGATACCAAACACATTTAGGAAAAAACATTTATTCTCAGCCATGTCTCTTTCCACATTTTGGGAAAAAAACAAAAACAAAACAAAACAAAACAACAACAAACAAAACAAAACAAAACAAAACAAACATGATTTTCAGCCCCAGGCAGTCCCTAATCTGGTCTATACTCCTAGCAGAAATGTAGCAGAGATGTTTGCTCTCTGAAGAGTTCTCCCATTCAGCAGATGGTTACATTTTAGTGTAGGAACAGGAGGAACAGTGCAGGCTGGGGCATTCTCTGCTGTCCCAGCCTCCCTCCAGCCCCTAAAGGGAAGCATGCAGTTCTCCTGCATTTAGTGCACCAGCAGCTGTTTGGGTTGCCTCTTCAAGTGGATTTTGTGAGGTGTTTTATACATTAGGAAACAGAAATGAGGGATGAGGAAGAGCATTCTCAGTATTATGCTTACTCTACAGTCGTTTGGTCTCCCACAAAGCCAGAGCATTGCAGAATTATACAGTGAACTAATGGTCCATTAAGGGAACTAATACTAGTGATGTAAGGGAGTGCACAGCAATGCCATGTGTTAGATTTGACCAAAAGTATGTGGCTTATTTGATTTATTAAGGATTAGTCAAAATATAGAGTTATGGTGCTTTAGGATCATAATCTGTTTATTGACAATTCTTATGTGCAAAATATACTTTGGTATTTGCTGGTCAAACTGCCTCAAAAGCCAATTTCCCAATCCCTTACTGAAGATTTTACCTTACCTGAATGCTTTTGTGTCATACACTCTGCAAGACCCAGATCCCCCGCAGCTTTTTGTCCCCCATTTCAAGCAGGTCTCATCTATCAAGGCACCAAAGTAAATAGGAGCTGGAAGTCCTCCTGCAAAGAAAATCTTATTACATGATCTCAAACATGCAGATCATAGAGTTTAATGTCATAGTAAAGAAATTAGGAAATTAATCTCAGGGTTTCTGAATTATGGCTGCATAAAATGGGACAAAAATCCTGCACTGGCTCTGAGATCACAAGACCTGTGAAATTTTTTAAGCAAATACCCAAAGGGTAGGTTGAACAGATGGAAGATTATATGGGTGGGGGGAAATGTTAGTAGTTCCATTTTAATTATATTTTTATTACAATTATAACTGCTGTTGTTTAAAGAAATAATACAATCAAATTTTCAGTCCTTGGTATGGAATTACATGTCATGATACATGAATATCATAAATACATAAACTAATGTATCTATTCAGGTATTATACTGCAGTTTGCAAGTAAAAAATGACTAGCTTAGTGCAAAGGGCTCAAATTAAGCTTATGATCAAAACCAAGTATGTTATTACATTATTAAGTGTGTTACTTATGTAGTACTGAAAGAATCATTTTAGACAGTTATAACGCTTTAATATAATCAGCAAGCTTTCACGTGTAACATGTGACTTTGTTATGAAAACTTTTTCGTAAGATCATAAGATTGATCTTCTGCAGCATTCAGCAAAAATGTGATATTAGGAGAGAGATACAAGTGACTACTTGGGTTTGTCTGCATGGGGAAGTTTTCAAAAGTCATCAAGAAAGTGAAGATAAGGCAAGGTTTGCTAGAGGCGTGGCAGACTATATCTCTGAAATCTGTGAGGATTATTTATGTTAGCTAAACACAACAAAGAAAATAATAGAGTACATGATAGCTGTAAGTGAAAAATGGTCAACCAAAGGGAGCATGGGTGTTAAGGATATCTGGACTAATCATGCTCAGGTAGATGTGTCCAAAAAAGAAGGAAAGTAAGAAGAAAGAAAAAAAGAATGTATAATGCACTTTCCTTTCCCTGACTGATTCCTTCACGGCATAGAAAAAAAATATATATTAGTAATAGTAATATAGTAATTACTATAGTACTATAGTACTATAATACTATAGTAATTACTATATTACTATAGTACTATAGTACTATAGTAATATAGTAATTACATACTAGGTAATTACATACCAGGAAACATGTAGCAAGTTCCTCCAAACATTTTGAAATGCATTTTCTGCTTGCAAATAACATTCCTCAAAATTTTCTTTTGTTCTCATTTGGAACAGCTAACTTGGGTCTATCTTATTGCCTACTTGAATGACACAAGGAAATGAAGTTTTACCTAGTACTCTACCACCTAAAGTTTCAATCCCAACAGCAAAGGATTTCAGGTCTGGTGAAACAGATCTAAAAAGGAGAAAAATATAATATATTGTTTTGATGTTTTGGGGAAGCAGTAGAACAATATAGCTACAGTGATTGCCATGCTGTGAATATCTGCACGTGCTCCACTGCAAGAGTAATGTGGCTAACCTAGCATATCTTATTCAACAGTAGTTAAAAGCATTCACCAAAGTTAGAGATCATGTGTTGAGCCTCATGTCGATTTCAGTGGATGAACTCCCATTGAAATAGATGGGAGTATTTACAGAAACTTCTCTTGAACCAAAGGAGAGCAAATTGCAAAGGTTTTGGGGAGAGGATGCACAGGAAAATTGAGTCGAACCAACTATAAATAGATAGTTTATGTCCAGAAGTTAAGCTCCAGAAGGCAGTCGTTGCTTTAGAGGGGCTGTACCACTCAATGGTGAAGGTGCAGTCCTTGCTGGCTACATGTAGATAAAATCCATCTCTGTTTCTAGCATTTTACAGGACAACAAACTTGAGTCACCTGGATGTAAAAGCACCTCATTCCTACCAGTGGAGACAGAGACTGTGTCCATCAGATGAACTAAAACAATTTACAAAAAGCAGCAGAAAGTATGGAGCTGGCACAGGAGCAGGCATGTGGCTTGCTATGGCCAGCCTGTTTCCCCAGCTGGGGCTTACACTGCATCAGTATATCATCTTTTCAATATTAACATTAATGGCTTCTTACTATACACAGTATTCTGGAAACTTCCCCAGCAAAGTTACCCTTGTCCATAATCCAGGTAAGGAGTAAGAATGTCTACATCAAGAAATACTGCAGAATAATCAGCAGCTTAGGACAAAGAGTTAATTAGTCATGTGCACTGAATACTGATGATTGCAATTCACCCATGAGTATGACTTGAAAGAAACTTTTGTATGAAAGGCAGAGAACATTTTCTTTTTTTCTGAGAGTAAAATAGCAGTGCTGCTTTACAATTGAAGGAATAAAAATAAAAAATGATTGCTGCTGAAATAGTTCTGTTTGTACCAGATTGAAATAAAATGGGAGGCTTCTCACAACACACAAAACATTCTGAGGCAACAAAACTTAACAAAGGTGAATGTTTTTCTCTTGAGTAATATGAACAGTATAGTCACCTTGGACATGGCTTAGCATCACACTTACTTCAAGTTCATTGCTCTGTTAAACACATCCCTGTCACTGGAAGTGAAATGTACTGTTTGCAGTCAATGTAAGGCTTACCCACTCCATCACCAAAGTATCTATTCAACCTTAAATTGGAATTAAGTGATAGGTTTCAGAGAACAGCTAAAGACACACAGCCCCAGTTTGGTCAGCATACCATTCCTCACAATAGGAATCAAATGGTAGCACCATATTCTGTTTTTCTTTCCCCAAGCTTTATGGTCAAGGTAAGGTAAAGTATTTCACCTAAACATAATCATGTATGTAGGAGTGCCTCCTAAGGCTAAAATAAATGCACATGCAGTCTGTAATGCTAAAAAATAGGGAAATGCTTTGGTACAGTTCTCTCTTTGGCATTGTCCCAAAACTGCAGAAGAATTGCCAAGCCCATGTCCTTGTCCTTCCACACAGCTGCAATTGTGAAACACCTGAAAGGAGAAGATGGGAAAAAAAACTAATCAGAATTTAGCGACTCAAAACTATTTTAGTATCTATATTTTTTACTCTCCATAACAGGCAGACTGTTGTTTATGCTGAAAGAACCTCCCTAATATTCTCTGCAGACTGATGGCCGAGTTCATTGGTATGCTCCAGCGACACCGCGCTGCTCCAAAGACACAAAGCAACTGTGATTCTAATTTCATCCATGCAGTTGCTAGGACTGAAGTCATGCTATGTAAGCTAAAGATGGGTGAAGGCTATAAAATTCAGGTGTGAATTGCTATCCAGCCATTCTGCTCAGGGATCCAATGAAGAACATAAGTAAAATTAAAATTGTACAGGTACAGACTCAATTATGCAGTCATGGATATCTGTTCTCCCCCTTTATTCCACTCTCATGAGTCCCCACCTGGAGTACAGCTTTCAGCTCTGGGGCCCCCCGCACAAGAAGGACATGGATATATTGGAGTGAGTCCAGAGAAGGACCATAAGGCTGATCAGAGGGCTGGAACACCTCTCCTATGAAGATATGTTGAGAGTTTTGGGTTTGTTCAGCCTGGAGAAGAGAAGACTCTGGGGAGACCTTATAGAGGCCTTCCAGTGCTTAAAGGGGGCCTACAGGAAAGCAGGAGAGGGCCTCTCTTTCAGGGAACGTAGTGACAGGAGAAGGGGCAATGGCTTTAAACTAAAGGAAGGTAGATTTAGATTAGATACAAGAAAGAAATTCCTCACTCAGAGTCTGATGAGGCACTGGCACAGGCTGCCCAGAGAAGCTGTGGATGCCACATCCCTAGAATTGTTCAAGGCCAGGCTGGATGGGGCTTTGCGCAACCTGATCTAGTGGGAGGTGTCCCTGCCCATGGCAGGGGGGTTGGAGGTCTTTAACCTCCCTTCCAACACAAGCCATTCTATGATCTATATCATCATGTATCCAAAACAGCATTTGATGCTGGATTGAGTGTGGGCTCTTTCATGGTTTTTGAAGTTAGCAGGAGGCATGGGTTAGAAAGCCAGTTCCCCTGAAAGGAATGAAGCAAAAGGATATGGCTATGGATATGAGCCTGAAAATGTTGCCTATTTCAGTGTTGTTAAGACAATTCTGCTCCTGGCAGAAGACATGGCCATTTGCACCAATTAATATGACAATTTTTTATTTTTTATTTTTTTTCATTGCTATAGGGCCTCGCTTAAGGGCTGCTTTTTAGCATATACAGCATGCTTAATTTACTGCAGTTTGGCACTTAGGCTCAGAGTAGGATTCTGTTATAAATTAAGTATTTGTTTAGATATTGTTCCTGTCCATAAATTTCATACCTGACGACCTGAGGTTGGTTTCTATGTATTTTTTCTTCCAATGTAAAAACTTCTTCAAGTTTGCTGGTGTAGCATAAGGAGACTTTATTTCAGCTACCTGGATATAGTAAGCATTCATCTTCAGCAAGGGCCAAGGCTAACCTAGTCAGCTGTTCACTGGAGCAGGCCAGGACCTTTCATATGATCTGTTAACACTGCTCAGCTTTTAGAGTCATAAACTGCAGCCAAAAAGTAGTAACAAGCAATTATAAGAGCCGCAAAACTCTAAATGAAGCAGATCATCTGTCCATACCGTGGCAATTTAATTGGTACTTACATTAATATACATACATGCCATGTCTTTCCATTGCAATCTGCTTAAGGGCAAACCGTTTTATAAGGCTTTGGCCCTACCATATCCAAACCCAGCTGGGGTAGCAGTAGTAATCAAGTCCCAGCTGCTTTTTATGCCTCCAACAAGCAGTCCCAATGGGGCCTCTCTACTTTACATCAGGCACAACAAACTGCTCTGTACTCTTGATCTGAGCCAAACCAGCCAGTTTGGCTAAGAGTGAACTAAATATTGCTCATACATGAGCAATATGTTCCTCTAATAGATCTCTGGGTCTGTTGTGCTCTTGAGATAGATCATATGGCTATGGCCTATTGACTGAAATTAAAATGATGGTACCTTACTTAAAAGCAATTTAACAAAAGGTGAGCACAGACATTTAAGAGTTGGAAAAAGCTAATCCCATCTCTTGCAACAGCCTGGACTTCAAATGTCTGGCTGAGCACCTCGAGACTTCTGCAAACCTACTGTTTCTGTTGGTCTTGCCAAAACAGGATTTTTAGGAGTGCTGGAAATCTCTTTGATAGTGATGCACTGAAAAAAATAGCCAAATGTAAAAATAATGGGTCTCTTGACTGTACAATTTAGAGTTATGATCTTCTTTCCTGAGCTACAACATTTCAGGAAAGCAGGAAATTCCAGCATGGTTTATACAAGTTTGTGAAACCAGCAAGCACAGTTTTATGCAGGTCTGCCTCAAATGAGTTGACACTAGAGAACTTTGCTGGTGTAGTGACCAGACCAGTAAAAGTCTGGTCTAAAGTAATCCCCTCTTAGCTGTGTTGTATCTACACAGTAAGAGAGATACTGAGAAACTAAAAGCCAAAATTATGGTCATCTTGCTGAGAATATATATATCTATATTAACTTAAATAAAAATAAAAACATTAAGAAATGTAAGTCAAGAGTCTGTTTCATGTCTTTTCTGAGTAGCTCACTTACCTCACCACAACAATTCCTTTAAAAATCCAACATGCAACCTTGCACTCACTCAGTTTCTACTACAAGGTTAAATAGTACAGAATGGACAACTGTTTTTATAGGATTTCTTAATCATAAAGTCAAAAAATAATGGATTGAGAAATCTGGTTATCTGTATAATCATTTGTCTATACATTCACCATATTCTTTCCTGTCCCGGTTGATGATTTACATCCCGCAAAACAGGCCGTCATGTAAGTGATCCCATTGTCCCCACATACAGGATCCCACTGATCCACCTCACAGCTGCAATCAGCATTGCAACTGGCCATGAAGCTGTTTTTGGGGGAGAAAAGTTGTTTCATTCTGGAGGAAAACAGAAAGAAATAAAATAATTATTTAGTAGAATTAAATATTCTAAGAAAACATCAGGGAGTAAGCAGGAAAAATGAGTACAAAGTGAAGCAATCGACAAGGACAGATATCTGCTACCATCTAGAAAACTGAAACTGTAGTATGGAGGCAAAGTTAGTTTAAGATAAACCAAAGTTCTCTTGATATTTTTCATCATCCAATAACATTTTGCTGGATTGTTGCTGAAAAGGTATGGAACTTGAAAACTAAGTATTTTTGACTGGAAGTGAATAGCTGATATTACTTTTTCATTTGAAAGTTATTCCCAAGGATAAGAAAATCATATCTAAAATCTCTTATCACTTGTATCATAGAATCATTAGGGTTGGAAAAGATCATCTGGTCCAACCAACACCCTACTATCAATGTCACCCACTAAACCATGTAGACTGGCCTTGCTTTCCCCTAGCAGTAGAGTTCATACCATACTAGAAGTGACAAAACAAAACTACATAAAAATACAGCAGCAAGATATCCTTGATAGTTGTTCACTGAGTCAGAGCTGGCTAGTGGCAATGAAAGTTGCATGAGTCTGAGTGGGAAGTGCTGCTTCCACATCAGCTCTGTCTGTGTTCAGCAACAGCCCTGCACCTGGATCAGGCTTGAACACATTTTCTTACCAGATTTAATTTCTTGTGGTAGCATATCACGGACTTCTGTATCATCCACCTTTATTAACATTTCTGTGAGAAACATCAAACTCAGGCCCCAGGGAGCTAAACTAAGTGGATGACAACTAGAAATGAGAATGCAAAAAGTGGCCAGAAGTTCTGAGGGCATGGTAGCAGAGCTCAATTTTCAGAAAGTGTTAGGAACCCAGTGTCCACAAATCACCCCTTCTTTGAAATGATTCTCTATTTAAAGTGTTGAAAAATTGCCTTTTCTTCCTCCCTGCCAATGCAAAACATATCTCAGGTGGTCCACATTTCTCTTAAGTCCTTTAGAAAGGAAAATAATTGTGTATTTTTTAAAATTGGTAAAGAGGTATGTAACTCACTTAACCAGAACAATCATGTCACATGCCACTATCAGTTCACCTGGGGAATCTGTAATTGCTCTTTCAGTATTCACTGCCTTGATGTTTCTGTTTATTCTTTAACTCACTCTGCAGCATCAGACGATGTGCTCAACCGCAGCTATCTCCACTGGATAAACCTCTGACATCTTTTATGTAACTATCCTTAGAGCTGACCTCGGTTTCAGGTTTGTCAAGACACCTAGGTATTTTCTTGAACATAGGCTTAGTTTAAAAAAACACAGGCCTGAGTTTCTGTCTGAATTGAAAATCTAGCAAGCCCTGCTGGATTTGGTTTAATCCTTTGAAATCCCATTGAAATTTGTTGGACCTGCCTGAGCTAAATTTAAACAGTAATCAATTGTGGCAAGCTGCTGGGGTCAGCAAAATATTCATCAGGATGCATGGCCACAATCCAGGTAAGGGAAGGGAAAACATTTCTGTGGGCAGCACACCATCCTGCCATAACGATTTTCTACTTCTCAGCTGAGAAGATGGACACAGGCAGGTTGGCAGCTCCAGGTACCAAGAGAGGTTGGAAACTGAATAACTGTGCAGATCGGTAAATACTGATCTAGAGGATGATCCCTTCTAGAGGCAAAGCTATTGGGTATTGGGGGGGGGGGGGGGGGGGTGGCTTTGGTGAAGCCACTTTCCACACTTTTTTTTAGCTCCTACTCCCTATTTTGTAGCAGAAGACCAACTTTAAATTAAAGTTTTGAAATAGACTATAAAAATTCAATTGCATCTTAATTAGAAATCTGCCAGCATTCAAGGGTATATTGACAATATCTTGCAATAAACACTTTAGAAAAAGAAACATCCAGTTTAAATGAGAATTGAAAAAGAAAATCAGGATATTCTTCATATCCCCAGCACTAGGTATCATTTCATCCTAACATTTCTATTTCAGCACAAAGGATTTTCGTGTATCACCTGCAAAGGAGCAATAAAGTGATATAATCACAGTAGCTCCGCTACAGTTGAAATCACACTGACTGACAAAAGCAGGTGACGTAATACACTTCAATTTCAATGAAAATTAATTCTTTCAAACAGACTATATATATGTGGATATATTTTATGCAAGAGTGAGTAGTAATATGCTACAGTAAATCAACATTAAGGCCATGTATAATCCAAATTCAAATGTTTCCTAGGTTAGAAGGTTTGTAGTCTAGATTGGTTTGGATTGCAAAACCAGATTAGATTATGAGAGTAGAGGAAAACTACTAAGTGTGTGTACCATGTTCTGCATGAGGCAGGTAACAATAATGGAACAAAACATGACCAACACAAACCCAAGAGAATACAAACCCAGAGTAGGGCACTGTCAGACCAGCCAGCTGGAGCACCTCACAACTGCATGTAAAGTACAACAGGTTTAACAGATATGCTACTATAAAGGAGATGCATGCAAACTTTGTTATTCCAGTTATGTCAAGTTTGAATTTCTTGATCAGATAACCTCCTAGAAACATCCCCAGGATTGTGATAGGCAACAGTATTACACCTGTAAATAAAAAGTAACAGAAAGATGTTAACTGCTGTCACTTGGATAGACCCTTTTTAGAATAAGTATCAGGTAGTAGTAGTTCCAAAAACATCAGATACTGACTATTTTTTGGACAGATCCTTTGAGGTTCTAAGAATTTTTATAACATGTAAACAGTTTAACTTTTTTCTTCATTTTCTTTTGAATTTTAAAAGCACAGTGTTTTTTTGTTTTTGTTTAGTTTTTGTTTATTTATTTATTTTAATCCATTACATTATGGCTTTTAAAAATTATTCCCTTGGAATTTCCTACCTTTCTATTACACTGTTGTTTGTGCGCATACTGATGTAAGAAAATCTAAACAGGTGCCTGGTTGAAAATGGAGTAAATAATATGAATATCTTAGCTTATGGGTATTTCTTCATCTAAATTAAAGCATTACACTTCCTGACAGTTACCCAAAAAATCTCCAAAACAGAACATGAAAGAAATCTCTGGTTTTGCATCATGTTCCATTTTGCTCTGAGAGTGAATCATGGAAAGCTTTGCATTTAGAGTTAATCAATTCAGCACTTCACAAACTCCAGTTCCAATACTTACATGCCAAGCAGAGAGTTTTTGAAAGGTTTTGTTGTGAGGGGTTTATTTTCACTCAGTGTTTTTTCGGTTGGTTTGTTGGTTGGTCTGTCATGCATTTTTTTTTGTAAAATGTAATCCAAAACAAGACATGAAAAATAAAATTCTTCCCCCTTTTGTATCTGACCCACAGCAAAGAAAATTGCCTTCAGATTCAAGTAATGTAATACAAGTTCTGTGATGTCCTCAGATACCCCAGTATCTTGCCAGGTTATGAGATCATATTAATCCATCACTTTAAGATTAATATCATTTCTGCATTTTTAAATTTTTATTTTATTTTATTTTATTTTATTTTTTTTTAGAACACTATAAAGAACTTATTTTTGAGGGAACCAGCAAACAGAAGAGGAGTTTTGAGCTGAATGAAATGACCTGGAATTTTACAGTTTGGTTCCTCGTTGCATATAAAATTTATATTTGTAATGAAAACTCAAGAGTGTTTATACAAAGGTTTTATTCTGAAAAAGAAAATCAGAAGTGTCATTAGAAATTTTCTAAATTATACATTTTTTTTTCTTTTAGTTGATATTTAATTTCAGTTTTTGTAGGTTTTTTTGTTTCCAAGAGCGCACATGTTCATAAACCCAAACTCATTCTTTTGAAAAAGCTTCAGCCAAAAAAAAAAATCTATCCAGTTCTAATAATCCTCTAGCTGACTAAACTAGGTAGATGAGTAATATTAGCTCTAAAATTAACATCCAGTTTCAAAACGTAGGAGAAAATTAATAAATTTCTATGTACTTTTTGCTCACTATAAAAGTTCAAAGAAGGTCCTCCTAAAAGGGATACAAAATAGCTAAGAAAACTTCCTTTTTAATATTGGAATTTAAAGTAAGGACAGGTACCTACCAACTAGAAAGATTGCTCTCGCCACTGATACATTAAATTGCTGCTCCATAAACTTTGTCTCATAGGTTATCAACCCAACAAGAGAATTGTACTGCAGAATGGTGAGGAACACATAGACCAGGAAAACTGGATTTCCAAACAGCTTCTTCAAAGTTGGTAGGAAATCTGTAATGGAGAGGTATATGCTGTACACCCTGCTAAACACAGAGAAGAGGTATTTTTGGAATCCTATAGATAATAAAACTAACTTTAATTTAATTAGTGTCTGTCTTGAAGGTTATAATTCTATGCCTGTCAAAACATATGCTTGCTCAAGTGAGAGTTTTCCCCATTGCCAGCACATGACTTACAGAATTATTACTGTATGATGCAGCAAGGCAAGGTGGATGCAGGACTGGGAATCAGAAATTCTAGATTATCTTGTGTGTGACAGGACTATTCACCATTGGCTTGCAAGGCTGAAAACCAATACCTGTACAGGATAGCTTCCCTAGAGGAACATTAAGACTCCCTATTATATACCAGGTGAAAAGGTTGTTGCCTAAAAGCAGGAGCCTCCACAAATTGTATGAGAGCCCCCTAAGCAGGTATAGAGTTTTCTGTATTCAGAAAAAGGGAGTACCTGGCTCAGCCAAAGGCAAGAACCTTTCCATCTTACCACGGGTACACTTGCCTAAAAGATCACACATCAGAGCACTTCTCTGGGAAGTGCATTACCACCAAATGAATGCACATGTATGCATACCTACAAATAAACCCTCTGGGGACTGAGTACAGCAATGTGTAGTTGGGACTGGCTTTGCCTGTACTAGGTTAACTCAGCATCACTGAGATCATACATCGGAGCCATGGATTTAGTGAGAACTCTTCAGCTGATAATACTTAGCCACTTGTTTCCCTCACATATTTTGGTCACAGGAAAACAGTAACCTGCCAGCTGTGGATTGCTCATTAATGAAGGATGAAATGTTTTTTCCCCCTTTCCTTCTAATGATTATAGCTGTTTGACTGCTACTGTGTTGAAATGAGAAAATGCTCAATGCAACAGCATGACCTTTTCCAGATGTCGGACATAAAAACAGCTTTAAACTGTGACTGAAACACACCTTTAGCAATTAATATTAATAACATTAATAATTAATATTGCTAATAATATAACAAATGAGAGAGAGCATTTGTGTCCATTATTTGCATTGCAGAAACTTGCATTTTGCGGAGGATTGTGCAAACTCATACTCGGTTCAAAATGAACCTCTGAGAGAGAATTCTCATGCTAACATTTGGGCAATAATCTTTCACCTTTTACTGCCTCAGAGAACTTCAACTGTGGCTGAACTGAGGGGTCCATTTTACAGGGATCTTGAGCAGGCAGATGAGTCATCTTCAGATTTTGCTCCTCTCCTTCTTTCAGTAAGGAATAAGGCAGAAACCAAAAAGGCAATGAAGCAATGAAGTTGACTGCTCCACAGATAAGCAATCCAAGCCACCAGGCACCAACCCAACGGGTATCTTTGGGATTTATGCTAATGGCATCTATAAAACAGACAGGAAAAGAGATCAGATATCATGCAGAGCAATTAAATTGTCTATATGCATCCTTATATGTATTATTTAAACACCTGAACAGAGGTATTTATGTTTCACATGAAGAATTGAAATGCAGCCTGTGTCAAATCAGTCCCAGGATGTCAAGCATAAGACATGCCATTGTCTCCATCTGGACCCTTGGTGGCATTTCTGTGCTGCAATCTTCCAGCACTTTCTGTGGGGACAAGTGACAGCAAGAGACTCCTTCACCACTGGACGAGAACCTCCCTTTCTCAATCTCCTCCTTCTTTCCTTTTTCTTCCATTCCCCAATTTAATAGATTTTCCTTGATGTTACTCAGATTTTGCCTGGGATTAGAGACAGGAGAGTGAAGGAAGGAAATGAAAAGAAGGGAATGAAGTGAAGAAGTGAAGATGGAAATGAGGTTTCATCAGAATCTTTGTTGCATGCTTTTTAGGAGAATGTATTTTTTGCCATCAAAAATGCCATGAGCAAAGTCCTTCCACTGTTCTCCTAATGTGGGACAACATTTCATTTGCTCACTTGTTCTTAGTTGTGCAGCAAGGGTGTAGAAAGGGCATGTGCCAGCATAAAAGAGGCCCAAAATGTTTCTGCAGTGACGGCGGGGGCTTAAAGCAAGATCTATTGCAGTCACACTACAGCACTGCAGATACTACAAAATAACTGCAGATACTACTAGAAATAACATCAGATTTTGAGTAGGAAAGCCCTCTGGAGGCCCTCCCTTTTTGGAGCAGTAAACTGGGAGTGTGCTTCCTAGCATGCAGGTTCCTACATACATTTGATGCACTGACTCTTACCGATATCCGCAATGCCAATATCGACCCAGAGACTGGCACAGAAAGATCCAAGCAGGAAGCCCAGGGTTGGTCCAAACATCCCTGATGACCTCACCAGGCCTGCAACAGAAGGGAGCAACACAGGAGAGTGAAGAGCATGCTGGGCAGATGTGGACACCTGCTCCTGGGGAGGGGAGGGGAGGGGAGGGGAGGTCAGAAGAGGATGTTATTTCTAGTAGTATCTGCAGTTATTTTGTAGTATCTGCAGTGCTGTAGTGTGACTGCAATAGATCTTGCTTTAAGCCCCCGCCCTCACTGCAGAAACATTTTGGGCCTCTTTTATGCTGGCACATGCCCTT
>NC_048893.1:76510106-76599512 GCF_011077185.1 Oxyura jamaicensis | reverse complement strand
AGAGGAGAGGAGAGGAGAGGAGAGGAGAGGAGAGGAGAGGAGAGGAGAGGAGAGGAGAGGAGAGGAGAGGAGAGGAGAGGAGAGGAGAGGAGAGGGTGCTGGTGCAGGCTGTGAGGATTGCCTTGCCATAAGTTGCTGAGCAGCAGGAAAATAAATGATGAGCTGTCAACCTCAGAAGCTGCAATGCAGAAGAAGGCAAGATGGGGATCATAGAAGAAACAGGAAAAAAAAGATTACAACTACATTGATTCTTATACCTCCTCCTCTCTGCTTCTCAGGTCTTTGTAGTAGTATCATCCATCTTACAGTGGTTAACTACTGAATATAAAACTCTAGGCCCGATGAAGGCATAATAAGCATATTTGCAACTACATTTGCAAATTGATGGTAGTCTGTCATTGTAGAATTCAGGAATTTTCCCTGTACTGTTCAGGTCCTTGGTTTAATTTTAAGTAGCAGTAGTTGTTCTGATGATGTGCATATAAGAAGGCATGTGTCTTTGCAGTTGGGAGTCATGTTCAGATGCCAGGGACAATAAAAGCACATGGACATGGAAATAGGTACATGACCCTGAGAAAATTTCCATCAGGCAACAAGGAAATATGAGTACAGCTGTTTGAACAAAGTTTGTTAAACATCATCTTTATTGATTCTTGCAGCACCAGAATGAGTAAATCAGCTAACAGTTGTTCTCATAGGTACTTAAGCAGTTCTAAAAAAAAATCAAGAAATCTAGTGATCAGGTCATGACCTCTTTAAAATCAACTTTCAGTGTTGCTGCTGGCTTCACTGGGGCTCCTGTTTTCCCCTCTGTCTCTACTTATATAGGAGATACCACAGCATCAGGAGAAGATGAGTGCAGCTAGAAGCAAATGAGTAAGCTGTGAAGGTTAGGACACATCTGTGAAGATGGTGCTGTATTTTGCAGACGGTATACTAATACAGGCCAGTTTGGTTTTGGTGATCACTGCTGACAACCAGGAGAAAATAAAAATATCCCCCAAATAATTCAAGCGTAGGTCCTCATCACTTACATTGATCTCATGAAGTTTAGTTATGAGGGGGTAATGGTTTCAGAAAAGTCAGTGATTCAGATTTCTGAATTCTAGCATGGATCTAGCACTTGGGATCAGTTTGAAGTCACAAAAGGCTTAATTTTATTCAGAAATACGGGAATTCTGGATGGGTCTGTCAGCTTGTGCCCACATTTGGCACCATGCCTTGTAAATCCCAATGTGTTTTCTACTGCAGAAATTTCTCTTCTGTTAGTTTTATGAATTCTCTTCTGAATACAGTGATTGCTCACCTTACAATCAAGGAAATCCATAATAATTGCTTACAGTATAATTTTACCATATGTTATTTCCTCTTTGCTTCATTGTTCCAATTGTGTGTTGTTTTCATTTAGATCTCTCATTTAACTTTGTTGGAGGTTCTGGCCTTTTATAGTACATTCCGGTGCTACCAAAGTTAGTGACTTCTATAGAGACACCAGAAGCCAGGAATTACCTCTTCATGTCTATCAGCTAGTCTAAAGCATATCTTACATACTCAGAACTATTCAAGCTCATCTCCAAAATTGAAATACTGAGTAACAAATTTCTAAAATAAACAGATTAAAAACCCAGCACACATGTAGCAATGGCCTGGCCAGGTGTTGTGCAGCTTTTTCCTTTAAGATACTATAAGTTATCAGATAAACTAAGAAGCTTTATGTGCAATAATTTTGTATGTATATAAAGCTTTTAAATTTACTTCACTCCTGCATAACCTTTAAATTCAAGAGTAGCCTAAATAAGGTATTTTTTTTTGTATAGTGATAAGAAAAAGCCAAATAAGTTCACTGTGATATTTTTGTACCGTATTTTTGTCTATACCCTTTGTAATTAATAAACAAACTAAACAAACAGTAAATCATGTAAACATATCAGTTATTCAGCTGCTGCATATTGATATAGCTTAGCCAAGCCCTTGTATTAATCAGTAATTATAGCATAGAACCTTGAACTAGTTTTAAAATTTACAATATATGTTGGCCTTAGATATGTTTTTATTGAAGTTGTAGGTTTAGTAGATACATGATTATATGCTAGTGCTCAACTGAGTGATGAAATATCATTAATTCAACCCTTGCATTGGTGAGAAAACTATGAAAGTGGAGTACATCTCATTAAATAAGTATTTTCCCTCTTTTATGATAAATATGGTGGTTACTGTCCCTTAATTAACCATATTATCATTCAATCACAGAATCACAGAATTTCTAGGTTGGAAGAGACCTCAAGATCATCAAGTCCAACCTCTGACCTAACACTAACAGTCCCCACTAAACCATATCCCTAAGCATATTCCTACTCAAGTTTGAGTAAATCAGAAATTCATTAAAAAAAAAAAAAATGATATTGAAAGCTTATATGTATACACCACTTCCTCATATATATAATATATAATGATATATATATATGTATATGTATGTATGATATGTATGTGTGTATATATATACACACAAATATATTGGCAATTCTATGAGCACCTAAAGAGAAGTGAAACATCTGAAGACTGTAAAATATCTGAATGAATTAGGTGTTTGGAGCTGGAAAGTATTTATGAAGTAACCACTAATTCAGAGCAGCTAGCCTCCACCAAAACAATCCCAGTATTCCCATCTCCTGATGAATGCCAGTGGCACATGGAGACAGATCATTATATCTTTTAGTCATACTAAGCAGTGCCCTATGCAGAAAAGCTTCTCAGGACTGTATGCAGAGTACATTGTACCAGCTCAGGACCATGTTTGTGGTACCTCCTCCTTGTAGAACTACATAAATTAAATGATTCTGTAAAACTCAACCTGAAAACTATAGAATTTCCTAAGGAAAAAAGAATCAATTTCTTGTGTCATAGACTTCTATACCCAAGATATTATCTCTATTAACTTCTGTAAGAGAGCTTTAAAAAGTATAATTTTTACTTTTCTGTTCCTTTCTATGGTAAATCTATTTTTATGATTGTCAATTACCAATTTCATCTTTTCGATCAATTAATTGATTTAATCAGAATCTCAGAGGTGGTTACAAGTATTTTGGATAATTCCTGTTTGGAACTTCTGAATCTGTCAGTTCTCTTCACAATACTTCCATTTCAACAACCTGCAGATTAACCTCTTCTCCAAAGCCATCTTCAATGGCCTAACACTGTAGCATTACTTGCTGAGCTCTTCCTGAAACTGTCTTGCCATCTCTATGACTGGTTCAACTTCACAAAGCTCATTTCAGGGATCAGTTTCATGCACCCCTAATCAGATATCAAGGTATTAAATCAATTTGGCAATAAATTAATTAGCATGGGCGTAAATCTTTCTGTCTTGGGCAATAAGTATCTTCCATCAAAACAACAACAAAATCCCCATTAGAAGGAATTTGTTACAACACCCTGGCAAGGTGTTTGGTGTTTGTTGTTGTTGTTTTCCTTAGGTAACTAATGACTATTAAAAGGTTTCATTAGGAAGTGTGTTGCTTGTAAAATTCAAAAAGTCAGGTAAAAGATTATGAAGTACATGTTTACATTACTGCGATGAAGGATAATTCTCTCATCTGTGGAAAGGTGGTTAGGAATAATTTATTCTCTGAAGCTGTGGTACTGAAAGTGATATGCCAGCTAAGGAAGGTATGATTTCTCAATTCAGAGAAACGAGTATATAACTAAGTTTCTCGTCATAACAGAGAAAGCTGGCACTTGTAGCAGAAGCAACTGGAGGAAAGCAAAATGAGCATCCAAGAAATATCCTTCGAAGATAAAGATGAGATCTCTTTTGCATTGCTTTTTTGTCTCTATACACCACAGAATTATCCAGAATAGAGCAGATGGACAGATTTTTTTTATTATTATTATTTTTTTTTGGTGAGTATTTTCTTGGCTACAGAACTGTTAGAGAAAAGAATGATAAGCATAAAAATCACTTATATGTATATTACCTATGTAGAATGCAGAGTTTTCTTCTTTAGAAAAATCATCAATATATGAAACCCCCAGTGGCATAACTGGTGCTTCCCCAATTCCTCGTAAAAGATTCCCCATCAACACAAAGAGCCACAGGTAGGAATTTGATGTTTTCTCACATCCTGCAGGTCATAAATATTTACATTTCTGTGAACATAATTCTGACAATATGTTATTGCAACAGAAAAATAACATAAAATATGTTTTTCACGGCCATGATAGTGTGAGTTTGTATATATCACGGTTTCCAGCTCTTAGGTTTTACTCTTATGTTTGCAATAAAGAAAGGGTGTATGAAGTGGGGACAAGCACAGGAAGGGAAAAGAGGATGTATAAAATGGGCTATCCAGCATCAGAGCTTTTGCTTACCTGTATTTTTCATTGTGCTAGTTGTTTCTGTAGTATATGAGACTGGACGGCCCACAGAGGATGCTGGGGAGCAAGCTGATATACTCGTAGAAGAGTTGTCCACAGTAACAGCTATCCTTTCATAATTATAACTGGAAAACAACTGTGTAAAATACAACTGACATATGAAAGAATCTGTTCTGCAGGAAGTGTGTATGAGCCATATGTTCACAGGCATCCTGCTATGTGAAGGCAGAGTAGAGGGACAACCCATTTTGAGCACTTTCATTAAAACAAGACAGAACAAACAAACAAACAAAAAAGAATCTTTCAAAGTGCTGTGACCTTTCTAACCCCAATATTTTCTTAAGTTAAGGAGCCAAAAAGCTGATTCCAGGGCTTAAGAGATCATTTGTTATACTGAAGAAGGAATACTGAGGAAGAATCCATCCACATCAGTCTACATACAACAGTGCTGATGTTTTTCTACACTTGCACCCAGTTTCTTACCTATGTGACAGATGTGTAACATAAGAGATATCTGTGTTAGTTTAAAAATAGCAAGCTCAGGATCTAATAGCAATCTGTGTCTATAAAGAAATTAATGCAGGCCATAAAACCCATGTGGCAGTCTGTCTGTATTTAAACAGTTAGGTTCTACATCATATCTGAGTAAATTGAAGCCAGCTTGAGTATATTAATGCTATATTGGGATAAATGGGGAGTAGATATTCCCTCTGACTATACAATCAAACATTTTGATGGATGACATTGGGGTAACCAGGGCCACTGGGTTTTATTGAGTGTTGTGGAGAGTAGGTAATCCTCAGAACTCAGCCGTGAGTTTGGGTTAAATCAGAGATTTCCTTAGCTCAGCTTCTGGCCCATGCTATCCCCTACAGTGCAGGTCCCCTGCTATTTCACAAGCAGAGCACTGACTGTGGCCACTTTCTGTATGGTGTTCCACAGATACAATTCTTTCTATTATCTCCTTGTAACAGATTGGTCTTGGAGCTAAAGAGCAGATAAATTACAAGCAGAGGTAAATTACTTTATTTTTTGAGGGACAGAGGAGCTTTATTTTCAACCACTATTCAGTAAGGATGTTGAAGGATTAGAGAGGTATGAACTGCTTTTGACAGCTATGTAAGCACTATAGCTCAGATCTGAAGGTGTATTTAGATATTTAACTCTCCTGAGCTTAATGGAGATAGATAAATACCTTTGTAATTTTAAAGAGCTCAGACTGAAAAGCTACCATGGAAAAAAACTGTCTTGTTATCTGGAAGAAACCATGACTGTCAAGGTTTTAATTCATATGTATGATTAAAAACAATCTTCATATGATCAAGTTCAATAAATATACAATGTCAAGACTCTCCATATTTACCGTCCCATTAGGAACTGAGGCATCACTGACAAAAATGCTCCTAATGACATAATGAGACATCCAACAGCAATTACTTTTGGTCGATGAACTCTTGGTCCAAGGTAGCTCACTAGTACCATTACCATTAAGTTACCTGCATCATCAGGAGAGATAATCAGTAAGATTACAAAATCAGAATATATTTAGAAGGTGGGTTTTTTTGTTTGTTTGTTTGTTTTTCCATTTTCAGAAAGAGTATGCATACCTAACTCAAAGCTGCCATCAATAATGCCAACAATTGATGACGAGATTTCAAATCTCCTTTCAATTTGACTGGACATGCTCTTCATGTAGCTTCCAGAAAGTCCTTTGGCAAAAAAGGAAAAAGCTAGAGCTCCAAGAAATATCTGAAGAGAGAAAATAATTGAGTTTGCAAAGCAATACATTCTTCTTCATGGCTGAATGCCTCGGCAACAGAAATATCAAATGCTTTATTTTCTAGTTCTTTGTGAAGTGGTTCTTTCCGTTGCTTTTATTAAAAGAGAAGATTTTACTTTTACTTTCAGGACTGCCTCCAAAGCCTCTTCCAGTACAATGAAAACAAATGTTGACATGGACTGTGTGTACCTTTTACCTTTCTACCACATACTACTTTAGCTGTTTTCTTCCTTAGGGAAAACTTGCAGCATAAAGTTGTTTGTTATTGGTACTATGACTATGGAATGTTCATTACTGCTACTTCTCTTATTCTGAAAGACATGGATGAAAATATATACATGCTTAAGGAACTATCACTATGCTTATAACAAACATTTAACCAATTCAGTAGTAAAATACAGCCTCATCTTTTAATTGCTGAACACATTTATTGACTTCTGTTTGCTGGGAATCACACCCTAGAGCATTGTTTCCAACACATGTAGTATAAAACAGTACCATACTGAATAAACTGAATTTTGATAGATCTTCAAATGATCATTTTCAGAATTCTAAAGAAAATATGTGGTGAGGGCTTCTTGTCATACCTTTAGCTTTGAACAATTATGGCACCAACTCTTAGCAGGAACCATACTGCCATTGCTGTCCTGGAGGGGTGGCTTGTCTTTAAATTTGCCAGTGGTGATTGTCTTGTCCATGCTTTTCCTCCTTTAGATCTCGTATGTTGGTCTTCCTGTCTGGAAAAAAAATAAAATACTACTATCATATCTTAAACACTGATATCTTATATATTCCTCTCTGTTTAATTCCTCTGGGAACTTATCATATTTCCCCTCCTGCAGGCCCTGAAGGCCAGCTGAGTCCTGAGTGGAGGACATTTAGCTGTCACGAGGGCTTTTAGACACTGTGGGTTGCCAGGCCATGGCAGTGTTTCCAGGACTGACCCACAAGGGTTGCTCTCCTCCACCGGTATGTGCAGTTCTCCCACATGAGACACCCAGGAGTAACCTGGACTCCCTCAGACAAGTCCACAGATGCCCAGAGAGGTAAAAACTCTCTTAGTCACCCCCCCCCCCCCCCAAAAGTTACTGCTACTGATCACAAATAGCCACTACTACCTAATAAAGATATAAAGCCTCATAAGCACTCTCATTTCAGTTTTGTAGTTTTCACTTCCAAATCCTACCCCAGTAGGATCCAGCAAAAACAACTATGGAAAGCAAATGTAGATATTTCAGAGTGATCTACGTTATATGAAAGGGATCTAAACTTCTTTAAATCATCTTTAGTAACAGATAAATCAAAAAGCATTGGGAAAAAAAAAAAAAAAAAAAAAAAAGATAATGTATGGTGAATTCAGCAATTCAGCCTTAACTCAATCATTACAGGATGGTAGCTGAAAGATCAAGTTCTGTATGCCAAATGCATTCTCTATTGATTTGTGTTTTGCAGATGATTAACTCTATGAAATACTTGACTCTGTTAAATAAATAGAATTTGGACTAGTGATGTGGTTTTATTTTCACAATATTTAATGTCATGCTGCCAGCCTAAAAATCTGGCTTAGGTTTACAGAAAATGTTAAACTGTATAAAAACAACTTCTTTTATGCCTAATGACCATTTTCCATGATCACCCTACAATAACCTGTAGGTAAAAAAAAACAGTAAATTGTTGACACTAGCAGTATTTAAAATTAAATGAAGCCAAAAGAATGATACAAGATCTAATTCATGACTATTTAAATAATAATAATAAAGGTAATAAAGAATTTTTCTAGAGAGATAAAACAACCCTAAGTCTACAATGGTTATCATTTAAAAATAATAACAACAAAAAAATCTAATGTGCAGAATTCTTTTTTTTTCCACTTTATGTAATCTCTTTCAATCCTAGTGACACCAAGATGTACACAAACCCTGGTCCGTCCTGCACTGCTACTTAACAAGTAACCAAACAAACACCAAATGGAAAGAAGCAGGAAGCGAGAGTGGGACGAGACACACAGCAAGAGAGGCAGAGACAGGGAGAGGCAGCAAGAGAACTTACTGTGTGCCACTTCTTGTCAAGCTGTTTCTTTCCTGTGCCCCAGGGCTTTCAGGCTGGAAGCCAGCACAACGTCACAGCAAAAGCACTGCCTACTCACAGAAGTGGAGCACTCCACCACATTTTTTTAAACCTTGGATTTCCTTCTTAAGGCGATTGCAAAAGTTTCCCACAGTCACTGATGTAAAAGCTTTGCAAAAGAAGGCAGGTTTCTTGTGCTGTCATTCCTTTGGCAGCCTACCTGCCAGCATGCTAGTGGTACCAGCCTCTCCCAGGAGGAAGAACTTGTTTTCCCCCCCCCCCTTTTTTTTTTTTTTTTTTTTTTTTCTCTCTCTTGAAAGTCTAAACACTAATGCTGCTTAAGGAACTCTCCAAATGGTTCTGTCTACCCTACACCATAGAGTGGCTCAGCTCACACAGAGGATCTCAGAGAGAGCAGGCTGTTTTCCCAAGCATCTTGCAGCCTCACTGTCATTATTGGTGCCTTTGATGAGGATCAGCAGAGACACTGAAGCATGGCTTAGCTCTTCAAGAGGATGTAAATTGCATTCTCCCATCAGCCAGCTTTTGGTATGGGTCCTTCATTGTACCAAAGCCGATGCAGAGCTGCAAGAGGGCTACCCTGATGGAGACCCAAAGAGAAGCGGATGCCCTCGGAAAATCACGGCTTGCAATTACAGACCTCCTGCCTATTAGAAACCAGGATTATTTACTGTAACTATGGGCAGGGCAGTTCCTGCAGGTGTCAACAGGAGGTGCAGGATGACACAGCTATCCCTCCAAGCTGGCTGCAGGCTGGCCAAACAGAAAGAATGAGTCTGTGACACACAGCTAGCCCAGCTCGCACCTGTTAATCAACCACATAGAAAATCAGCTCTTGCATCTAATAGGGCACATACAGAATGTAAAACCATCTCCTCATTGTCTTCTTTACAGAACTTTCCAGCTCAAAGGAAAAAATCTGACCTAGAAAGTCACTCCAGGCTTTAGCATCAAATTCTCAAGAAACAGAGTTTCTGGTCAGCAAGTTGCGTGTAACAGCATGATGCTCACTTTTGCCAGAAACTTGAATTACAAAACCAGATTATTGTCTAAATAAAGGACTATTCTTCTGTAGTGATTTCTAAATACAGAAAAAAAAAAAAAAAAAAAAAAAAAGAAAGTTTTTTTCTGACTCCTGTAACCTCAAACTGGAAAGAAAATCATGTGCCACCATCACCTTTCTTTCCAGCAAAAAGTAAACACCTGAAATTCATAAGAGTTTAACAAGGTTTGTATGATTAGTCTTTTCAGAAAAAAAAAAAAATTGACAGCATGTATCAAGCAATTTGCTAAAGATTAAACTGACACAGTGAAATACATGCAAATGCATTGTTTACTCCCAAAAGCCAAATGAAACTGTAAACGTACAAAGTCCATAAATTTGCAAGGTTTAACTTTCCCCTGAAGCTTAGTAAATTAACCGCAGACAGTCATCTGATATATTCACATTTTCTATTGGATTATGCTTGATATGATTTTACAGATTCTACTGTGATTATTATGTATCTATTATTTATTCTGCATCTTTATTCACTATTTTCAAATAAAGTTTTGACTTTTCCTTTTTGACAGTGGGACAAGACAAGAAGGAAGGAAGGAAGGAAGGAAGGATGGAGGGGAGAGAGAGAGAGAGAGAGAGAGAGAAAGAAAGAAAGAAAGAAAGAAAGAAAGAAAGAAAGAAAGAAAGAAAGAAAGAAAGAAAGAAAGAAAGAAAGAAAGAAAGAAAGAGAAAGAGAGGGAAAGATAAATAAATAAATAAATAAATAACTTTAAACTTTAAAGAACTTTAAACTTTAAATTGCTTAGATTCATACACCAGAACAAATCAGAATTGGATTAATCTGATAAAGCTGAAGTTGCACATATTACAACTTACTTTTGGACAATTTTTAACTATCATCTTATCACAAAATTTGAGGAAAAATATATATTAGCATTAGCAAGGGTCCCCTGTTTGTCATTGCTGTCTGCTTGTCAACAAGTGGAAGAAGTCTGTTGGAAATGTAGTTGCAAGCCCATTGTCTATGTGGAGAGAAGGCAGAGCACACTTCTCAAAGTGAGACACCCAGAAAATTCCCATCAGTGCTTCTATAAATGTATTTAAAATTTGGATACAAAGACTTTTGAGGGCATGACATTTTTGTGATTGTCACACACAGATGACAGGATCCACTTACAGGGTAGCACTGCATGGATTTGGTACATATCCCTTGGGATGAGCAAGTCAATCACCTTTTCTTTATAGTCAGAGGAGGAAAAAGAAGTATTTAGGTATTTCCAAAGCTGTAAGTTGCCTGATCTATTTTAGATACTTACTTTAGAGTGAGATGAAATGAACTCCAGATGTGGCTGTGATACAAGGCTAGGCAACGAGATCAGCTTTTGGCAATGGAAAGTCAGGAGAGATGAATCCCACCATAGCAGATTTCAGCACTGCTGCACAGGTTGCATTCCATACCTTTTGCAAACTGAGCTTCACTGTCCGAGACATTGTTTGCCGTCGTGCCTGTCAGTGTAGCTCAGTCATCGTATGGCAACTGTGGGCAGACATAAGAGGAAATGGGCCCTTGCTGTGGATGGGCAGGCTTGGTGAGGCAAGCCTCAGCTCTGTGATCCTGGCCAGCCCACTCACACGTGCTGGCAGAGTTCACCATCAGCAGCATGCACCACTGCCTCTCCACCAGCCACAGCATGGTCTAGCACGTCAGCCACCAGCCTGACAACTGGCTGAACCTTGGCCTTGCACCCTGAAAACCTGTTCTGCAGGGCACGGTGGCATGGAAGCTCAAGAACCAGCCAGCAGGTCAGCAGCTGCCGCTGCTCCCTGTGGGACCCAGTGCTGGCAGGCTGAATGACAGTGACCATCTGAGTGGTGGGCTCCCAGGTGGTGGGAGCCCCCTGCAAATGGCCCCAGGGGCTGCTCTAGGGGTGCGAGCTGTTTCCCAGTGTGCACTGCAGGGGCACTGCACTTCCTAATACTGCCAGCCATGCTCCCAAAGCAGGACGCTGCGTTCCTGACGTGATGTGCCTGGCTGAACGTAGCAGCACATCAACGCCCTCTGTGTGTCATGAACCGCATCAAACAGGAGCAAGATATTCTGGGGCTGAGCACAAGTAAACACATTCAGAGCATGCGGGACTATGTTCCCATGTTCAGCTGGCTGGTCTCCCCAGAAGGCTGGGTTGTGTGGCAGTCACACACGAACGGGCAGAAGTTTAGAGTCTGGCCTCCCACCAGGCAGAGGTAGACCAGAGGGCAGCTCCATTCAGAGCTGCATCTCACCCATCGGCAGAGGAAGCATTGTGAAAGTGGCACCTTCTTGTCACTGCTTTCATCGCGCTCGGTTGCACTGACTGAGCTTCACTGCCAGCAGAGCCTCTGCCTGGAGCAGCACGAGCCAAGCCTGCAGCCAAAAGATGATGTGGTGATGCCACCTCAGGGCTGATGAGGCTGTAAGACCAAGGCTGAGAGAGCTCAACCTGCAAGACAGATCATGGGTTTCCTCAGACAAAAGAAGCAGCAGAAGGAGAAGGAATGTGAATCCTGGTTCTTCCCTACTATTGATGAAACATGGAAGGGTCAGATGTGAAAGACGAGAAAACAAGATATTCTGCTCAAAAAAAAAAAGCGTGATTTCTGTATAAGGTGTTCAGTCTCTTTCATGATACAAATTTTTCGTCTCTTGAAAGGTGCACAGGAGATTTGGGGTTGCTATGCTAAACTATCATGTGATTTTATTTTAGTAATTTCAGCTTCTTTAGGTCCAGAGAGAATTAATAAGAGAAAGGTGCAAGTGGTAAAATCATTTCAGAGTGCTCTTCTATGAGAATTGACTCCCATAAAACTTTATGTGGCTTGCTCACAGGCCTCCTGCAAAATTAGTGTAATCTAATACTGTAGTAAAAGAATCATCTCCTCAGCAATGGGCCCTCAGTGAGTATTCATACATAAAACTTCAAATAATAATAGTAGAAGAGGAGTGTTTCTGATCTCTTCAAATTGAAAGACAGATGTGTGTGTGCTCATATTGGAAATAATACTTTTAACTTTGGAGGAATGGAAACAAAAAATAATTTCAAGTCATATAATTTCTTGGTAATATGGGTTTGCATATGTCTTTGAATTTAGATATAATTTGTACCTCCAGCTGTGCTTGAATTATTCGGCCTTCTGAAAAAGAAGAGGTTATCTAAAAAATATCAGGTTTTGCCACAGACAGTAACTTGTCAGTGTTAATGCATGACTTCCAGCCCAAATCTCCAGCACCTACTGGATCAATGCCTTCATCTGAATAAAGGGATCATTGCTTAGATGTACTCCACACTGTGAAACAAACATCATGTCATTCAGATAACCCAAACAAGTATACTGGGGTTGCTCTCAAAGCTGCAAAGTAGACTACCACTGGCAACCTTCAAAAGAGGGGTGCCCACCTTCAATGTATGCCATTGGAAATCACCTTTCATAAGTATTTTGCTATATTAAACTAAGTGGGGAAATTAGCCTCTGAAAATCACTTTTTTGCTGTGGGAAGTTTGCATTAAAAAAAAAAGTAAACAAACAACTCTGTAGAATACAACTAAAGAAGTCCTCTTCAAATATGTCAGTATTGACGTGTTTCAGCCAAGATCTCCACTGCCCTCTCCAAGCTACAGCTCAGAGTGGGACCTACTGACTACATGTGCCAGCTCTGTGGGGGAGCAAAATGTGCCCAAGCCAGAGGGCAAGGAGGAGCAAGCCTCCACCCACCAGGGAGCAGGACCTCAAAGTACTGTTGTGCCTTCATGAGCACAGGGCTAGCAGTTTCAGGGAGTTTAGGAGATTAACTCTCATTTGCAAGTAATTTCAAGCAGGAACTTCTGGGGTACTTTCTGTTACAAACCTGCATGAGGTGTGCATTTTCAATCTCATCTCCCCATGGATGCTAATCTAAAAGCACAGGAGAAATTATCTGCTGGCAAAACCAGTGCAAATCCCTTGGATTCCCATAAATTTGGCCAAGCTCATAAGGAGAACTCTTGCAAGTATTACAATAGACCTCCACTGCTTTTGCCTATCAAAGTGGTTGGTGTTTAAGCACTAACTCTTGATTTCAGAATAACAGTAATAACTTAAGTTTTTATAAAAAGTTATGTTATTACTGCATTGCCAAGTAATTCTCAGTTTTCACCCTATCCTTTGTGGGAAACACAGGAGGAATAACTCAGTACTGATTTGTTTGTAGATTAGGTTGTTATAAACTTACCTCCACTTTTTTTAAATGTGAAGAAACTTTAAACTTATTTTATATTCAAGACTATAATTACTTATGCAACTTAGTTTTTCTTTTCTTTTTCTTTTCTTTCCTTTTTTTTTTTTTTTTTTTTTCCCTACTAAATGATGTTTAAGCAGTCAAGAGAAAACTTACAAACTTTCTGTTTTCACTTAAGGCTAGATGTGAGATGCTTGAAGGAAAACATTTAATTTCTTTCCAATCTGTGCATTTCTCACATGCAGTTCCAGGGTAGGGTACTTTTCTTATAGCTACTTTTTGAAACAATATTTTATGCAGAGTTTCATTTTTTAATGAAATGATGAAGTAGTTAAACATTACTCACAGAAATTGGTTTTGAGGAAGCTGGCTTTTTCGATAAGGTGTATATAAGGCAAATTTATTATGAACTATTGCTAAAATTATTGTGAAGCATAATCTCAGGCAAAAACCCAAGGAGATTTTTTTTCCTCTGCTAAGGAAAGTAAAGATATCTGCCTCTACAATCTGTAAGACAAGGCATTAACAGCATCAGTGATATAACTGCAAACATTAAAGAGGCCATATATTCACTGTTGTGGTGTTCCACTTCAGGCAGGAGCACTGTGAGTCGCATTTATCTTTTGTTGTTGTTGTTAGCTTGGGAGGCTCTGAAAAGCAAAAGCAGGAATCCCTGAAAGAAGTGTCCCAGGGCCAATGGTAAAAATGTTTCTTTTGGTTTTGTAAATTACACAAACTCTAGAAAAATCTCAAAGGTCAAAAATGCACACAGTATAGCATCAAAATGTAGAAAGACCTTAGTTAAAGCATACTGGAAGACCTCTTTCAAGGCAACAATCCTTCAAGAACTGTTTTTCATCCCAAAAGGAGATTCATTAGATGAGAACTGCATATATTTCATGCATTCTTGGGACAAATTATAAGGTGCTCAGGGAAGGTATGGGCTTACTTTAGGGAGCTTGACAAAAGTACCTGAAGCACATAAAAACAAAGAGAAAAAAAAAAAAGTATTAAATTTGATTAGCAAATCTATATTAAAAGAAAAAATGAACACAACAGAGTGGCCATGACATAACTGGGGAAAGTTCCAAGACAGTAAAATTAAGAGACTATAAACTAATCTCTAGAGAAGTAATGGAAGCCATGCCATCTATAGTTTTAAATTGGACTTGACAAACATTACTAAATATGTGCCAAGAAACAATCTTTTATTGTCAGTTGAGAATGTAATTTATTTACTGTACTCAATTTATAAACTCAGAAGAGCAAAGTCCTTGGGAAAGTGGTGTTTTGTTTTATTTTGTTTGTTTTTTCCTTTTTTTTTTTTTTTTTTGGGGGGGGGGGGGTTGGCAGGAGGGGGGAAAGCCCAGGTTGCATTGGAGCTATGTAGGATCCCACTGGTAGTACACATCTGATGGGACCTAAGCCAACTCACCTCACTGCCTCACACAATGTCATCTAGCAAAGCCTCTAGTGAGGGGCGGGGGTAACCAATTATAGCAACTGTACTGAATGATTGCAATAGTTCAGCCACAGTATTAAAACCACCTAGACATATATGGCAGTAGGATGTTTCATGTGATACAAATTTCTTTGGGAGTTATCAGCCCATACTACAGAAGCAAAACAGCTCTCCCACACCTACCAAGCTCTTCATCTTTTACTGAAGTCATAATTCCATTTTCACAGTGTCACTGTCTGCTGTAATTGGAAGGAGGCAGAATCAAATTCACAATGTTCATACAGAAATAAGATGGAAAAAACTATTTGGAGAAATTTATGATCTTTTCTATATATTACTACCTTTGCTAAATAATAGAATTAGTAGGTCCTAAATTGGATTTAAAGGTCTGACTGAAGAAAGCTCATAACCATATCCAAACTCTACAGCTCTGGCCTTGCCTGACCTGAAGACACAGTCAGATAAACTAACAGAGAGAGCTGGAAATAGTGAAAAGTTTTGTGTTTAATATATTTAAAGTTAGAAATATCCTTTCTAGCACCCAGAAGAAGATCCTAGAGGCCAGACCTCTACATAGAAAAGGAAACTTAAATGAAAACAGAAGTGTTGGTCCACTGACTTCACTGAGCAGGTTTACTGATTGCAGCATCCCTTAGAAGACTCTGTTAAATTGTAATACATGAAAAAATAAATGAGTGCATAAACAATACAAACTATCTGTTCATATGTCTGTGTTGTACATGCATATATATTTGATAGGAATATTTCTGCAAACTGTTAGTCATAAGTGGAAGTATGTCACAAAGTAGCAGCAATGTTACAAGTGCTGCTATCCTGTTATTCAGATTCACCATGATGAATGTTGAGAGCTACAATGCAGTAAGAGGTTGAAAACTACAGAAAATGAATAAATAAATCAAAAACATGGAACATGTCCTCTTGAGCTTAATTTTTTAATTCTGGACATTTCTGCAGAAACTAAAATATGATTCTGTTTTTATACCAGAAAGTTTTCTTGAAACTGTTTTACCACCTACAGAAGAAATAAGAATCATTGTGTGCCAGACAACATGCAGTTGCCTGCACTCAGGCCTTCCAGAGAGCTGCCTTGAAACAATGGTAACAGCAAAGGTACAGCATGAACTGGACCACTTTGATTTCCATTAATCTCAAGTATGAAGCAAGTTTTTCCAAACCCATTTTAGTACCATTTAAATGATAACATTATAAAGCTGGGTAGCCATTACACAAATACAGGGGATCAAGGCCTTTTACAAAAGCACAGCCATTGTAATCAGCTTTTTCTTTTGCACGAACATTTTGCACCACCATAATGGGCTTTCTGCCCTCCAAGTGAGCACTTTCCTTTCATACAGCACAGGCTCTAAGGATCCAGCAAGATGTTACCTATTGTCACGTGCAGACACATCAGCCATGAGCATCTGGTGTTTGTATTCCCTAGGCACCTCTCTTGGAAATGAACGGTCGTATGTCACACTTGCAGCATGGAGACGGTCTTTTCCAACCTTAATGATTCTGTGATTTTAGGGAGCTACTAAATGAGCTCATCCTGAAGGGATATTAGACATTGCAATGCCTAAGATTTCACCTTCAAATGGGATCTACTACTTTTTCTCCTGTGATTTAAATCCCTTATAAGAAATCCATGCCATTGCCTCACTGAACAAACCAAGAGAGAGGCAATTACCTAGTAATTTTCCATGTTCTCAGAGAAAGCCCTAAACACAATGAAAGTTCAAAATCCCATGCAGCATAACTGGGAACACTTTATGACTAATTAAGAAAGGAAGAAACTAACAGCAATTCTGTTTGTTTTTTTTTGTTTGTTTGTTTTTTTTAAAAAAAAAAAAGTAGCAGTAGCCAAGAACTTGTTGCTGGATATATCCAGTTTTTATCCCATGACCATACTTACATAAATAAGAAGTTACTCAGAGTTTTTGTATGCCAAATCTCACCCCAAATGTGATCAGGGTGTTCCTTTCTCCACATCCAGACTGAATTAGCTCCAGGTACTATTAGGTTTGCTTGGACAATAACCTGTAGGTAGGAGGTATCTGCTAAAATTCAACCTGAGGTAGAAAGCATACAGAAACAACTTACCATTTGCTGTAGGTGAAACATATGAAAAAAAAAAAAAGAAAAAAAAAAAAAAAGAATTTGAATTACCAACAAGACGTGCCCAAAACTGTAATGCTCACATATTCAGAAGCTATACGTGTTAACATAGTATGTTCGCATTGTGAACACAAAGCCAGTATTCATATCATAAATCATAAAGCTATGCCCACAACAAAATTATTGTGAAATTATGTAGATTTTGTTACCACACCTCCCTTATGCCCACCAATTAAAATCAACTTGCCAGGTAACATTTTTTCCCAGTAACTGAGGAATCCCCTCTCAAAATAAATAAATAAATAGTATGAACATAATACATCATCAGCCATTTTTAATTGTGTACAAAGAGTAGGTTTCAATTCTTATGAGCTAGAAGTAACAGGGAGACAATGAAATTTATACGACACAGTACTTTCCTAGAGATATATATAAGCCTGTTAATAAAGACTTCTAAAATACTGACAGACTTGGCGATAAAATAACTGATGAAATTAAAAATCGATACAGACAAAATAATGTAAATAAAAAAAGAAACATACCCTTCACAAGCACAGATGTATGTTTTTGTAAAGCATTGGCATTTTTCAGTGGACTGCTGCAATGGATAGTTGCCAGTGGATACTGGTAACTTCATGGTTTCTTCTTCGAAACTGACAGCTGAGCACACAATTGTGGTCAAAAAAAAAAAAAAAAAAAAGCAATAGAACATCAGGAATTACAAAAGGCATTGTGTACAAAATGCTAGATAAATATATGTTTATGTGCCATTGCCTTTAAAATATCTCAAAGATGGTAACATCGGTCACACTGCCAGAAGAGCAAGTGTTTGTTTCCCCTTGTCAGGCAGCATCTGTATCCAACACCTAGCCTTCCACTTGGTGGGTTTAAGGATCAAAATTCAACTTGTAGGTACTGACTGAGCTGAAATTTCAGTGATAAAGAATTGTGGTAGATTGCACTGTGAAATCTCCCTGCCCACCTCCCAGGCACTCAGGAAATCTTACTATTTTTAACAATTTAATACAGGACGTAATCAAATCAAAAAATCATATGCTATTATTTTATTAAACAAAACAAACAAACAAACAAATCATTTACACTTAGAGTTACTTCTATTGGCATTATTCTCATTTGTGGCTTGTGTTACCTACAGTCCTGATGCAAGCTGTGGTGCTTGAACCATCAAACCAAGATCAGCCCAAACTTTGAAGCACAGGGAATATCATCTGAATACCTCCTGGAACCCCCACAGCAAGTAACCTCTGTTCAAAGGAGTGTCAAAACAATGGCAGCTTGGGGCTCAGTCTTCAAACATCCAACATCACCTACCTAAACAATAAACATCAATGAGGCCATTCATTTTTAAGTCAAGCACATGTTAAAATGCTTTCCTGAATCGAGGTCACCGTGCTCAGAACTTGGAAGGTTCACATCTAAGGTTTGGCTTTACATCTGAAGGAATAGGTCCAAGAATATTTTTTAACCTCCCAACCTAATCCCAGGAATACTTGTTTTACCAGACACAGCATATCATAAAAGTTTTATAATGATTACTTTGCAATGACATGTACTCTCCTTTCGCTGGTTTTGCTCTCCAGTAGTAATGTTCCCACCTTTGATGTATGCCAAGAAACCTAACTACTGTCATCATCCTGCCAGCTCTCCAGTCACCACCTTCTAAATTGGTAAACAGATTGAGTAGCAGGCTAATGATTTCAAACCATCTGATGAAGGTGGCCTGTAATGCTGCCACATTCTCAAGCAGATGAACTGGAACAATTAAAAATAAAATGAATGCATGTACTAAAAAGCTAAATTTAAAACTTGGAGACTTTCCTATCTGCTTCCTTCCATTTCCAAACACAGTAAGTTAACTAGGCCTGACTCTTTGGCAGTAGTCCATTTAAATGGCACAGATTTGTCTACCTAACAAGGCCCTTTTTGTTTGCTACAGCTGTGAAACCTCAGTGCACTGTATCTTTTCAGTTTCCAGGTTACCTTGGCACCAAACTGTGCCAATGCCTTCAAAAGAATTTTACCTCTAGCTTTGGGGGAATTTAATACCCCCAAGGGAGAATGATGGCTTTCAGTAAGTTCCCCAGGAACTCTGCTAAAAATCAGCTGTGCTTCAAATATTCAGGAAGCCTTTGGAAGACCTGGGACATAACAGAGAATTGTATTCTCTGCTCTGTTCTGCTACAGGCTGCATCATGTTTTCCTTTCCATTCACCTTCCACAGGTTGTCCTATGTGGTGAGGCTGATGACACTGGGTAGTCCAGTCTGGAGAAAAGAGGCCAAGAGGTGACCTCTGTGCAACTTCCTGAGGAGGGGAAGCTCAGAGGTAGGTGCTATCCTTTTCTCTCCAGCAGCTGATGATAAAATGCAAGGAAACAGCAGAAACATGTACAATTAAAGAACCTACCGTATTTGAGGAAACTTTCTGGAGCTAAACTCGTGATCTATGGAAAGAAATTGATCTTCTGTCCTTGATTCTATGGGGGACATGAAGAAATTCCAAGCACATACACACCTGGTGTTATTAAGATTCCCTGAAGTAAAACAGAATATAACCTAACATAACTACTCTGGGGAAATATAACATAATACTTTAGGGGAGGGGGGGGAGAATAGGGGGAGGAATTCATAGAATCATAGAATCATAGAATATCCTGAGTTGGAAGGGACCCTTAAGGATCATCAAGTCCAACTCTCGACACCGCACAGGTCTACCCAAAAGTTCAGACCATGTGCCTAAGTTCACAGTCCAATCTCTTCTTAAATTCAGACAGGCTCGGTGCAGTGACCACTTCCCTGGGGAGCCTGTTCCAGTGTGCAACCACCCTCTCTGTGAAGAACCCCCTCCTGACGTCCAGCCTAAATTTCCCCTGCCTCAGCTTAACCCCGTTCCCGCGGGTCCTGTCACTAGTGTTAATGGAGAAAATTATTAAAAATAATTATTAAAAAATTATTTAAAAATTTAAAAATTATTAAAAATTATTAAAAAATTATTAAAAATTAAAAAATTAAAAAATTAAAAAATTATTTAAAAAATTATTAAAATAATTGTGTCGGGGGGAGGTATAGGGGGGAGTTCCAACAGTCTTAATAAAAGGGCTCAAGAAGTTCTTGCTTGGCCACTTGCAGACAGACCTGAACTCCTCTGCACTGGAACCAAACATCCAGCTAAATATGTATGCACTGTACTCAACCAAATAAACAAATAAATACCTTGTGTGATATATACCCTATCAGCAGGGTTTTCTGTATGGTTTTCTCTAGAGATACTTAGGGTCTTTTCCTGAGATATTTAAGACATCTCAGGGCAATGGCTCAATGATGCTGAACACCAAATGTTCATTACATTCATTATAGCACGACAGAAATAAAAGTTGGACAAAGATCAGGATAACTAATGTTTTGTATCATTCAAATAATAATTTCAGTACGCAAGAGAAGGTATAGGATTTGGCACACAGCAGTGTGATGGTCAAAACACTTGCAAGTATCATTTATCACTCTCAGTGGATAAGTTATTCCCTTCTAGTGTGAAAGCAACTGAAGTGACAAATCCTGAAAACTTTTCCTTGTCCATGCTGTATGCAAACCTTAAAACATCATCATAACACAGCATTTAGAAAATACATATTTTTTATTTTTTATTTGTTGTTATTACTGCAGCATTCAGGTCATGTCATAAACCAGGTTCCCAATATATTGACCACCTACACTGTTTAGAATAACAGTCCTTGCCTGAAAAGACTGACAACATAAATAAATAAATTCATGGAAAAAAAAAAAAAAAAAAAAAAACAGGTCCACAAAAGCTACAAGTCCTGTCTATAGTCAATAAGAGAAGCTGTAGCAGAAGCTGTTGGAGAATTCCAGAACAAAATCTGACATCACTGGTGTCAGTTGCAAAAATCACACTACCTTCAGTGAAAGCGGGATTGAAAATGTTTCTGCTTCATAGCTCTTTGCTCAGATGACTTAAACCTGGCATTTCATAAATTTTCATATTTCTGCTCCTTGTACTTTTGCATCAAACACATTTTTCCTGTAACTTTTGTTTATGAACTGATATTCTAGTGAGAATATAATTAGGATATAACCGCATGCAATTCTATTAATCTCTGTCCAAAATTTCACTGATTAAAGTAAGAAATCTTTAACAAGAATACATGCAAAATTTATGTTGCAAGATTTTTTTTTCCACAATATATCCTGCTTTGAAATGCTATATCAGTGCTTATTGTCTTTTATTCTGCAATACTATTGACGTATTTAATAAGGTTTTGCTTTCAGATTTAAGTTTCTTCTTTAAAATAAAGAGAATTAGTGCACATGGAAAACAGGACACTCCACGTAATATTGCTGGCAGGCCAAGGTAGAGCCACCTGAAATAGAAGATTAGGTTTATTAAATATATGCACTCAGGTGAAAATGGCAAAATTAATCAGCATAAATTCTTTTGTGATAATTGCCCAGCTGCTTTAAAGCTGGTGCTCTGATCCTCTTGGATCTCAAAGAAGATGAAAGAGTATGTCAGAGGCACTGAACTGTCTATTTACATCACCCAACTTCAGGAAATTAATTTAACAAGCAAAGTTAGCTGCCTGGTCCCCTTATGGATTACTCTCTAGGAGAAAGAGAGAGAGCCCTGAAAAGGCAGCTTGGACCACCTGAGTAAAACTTGAGGATATTTATATATTAGCATTCTTCCATAACTGATCTCTGCACAGCATTACAAGGAATCAGTCTGAGGCTGTTAGTTCAACAAGATTTTTCTTCAAAATTCCTACAGTGCTTCCTGAAGGACTAAAAAAGGGTATGAAACATAGTATTTTGGACCAAACTCCATGTTCGGTAACTATATCCTACCTAAATTTCTCCTATAATTTAATTCAAATACTATTTCAACTCTTATATTTTTAAATATACAGTATAGACAGCCATTAAACAGCTGTTATTTTTCCCATGGGGACTTTTACTTTATTTATTTTTATCAGAATTTAGTGTTTTTAGGTCTGTTCTCATGTAAGATTGTAAGTGAATGTAATTATGGTGCCAGAACATTTCTGGTCAAAGGATGTTACATCATTTGTGGCAAAGGTCACACATGGCAAATAAAGCCAATGCCAAAAAAAAAAGTGTTGTGTCAAATTTCTAACACAGGAACAGTTTGCCTACTAGAAAAAGATGAAGAGCATACAATGGTATCTATATGCATTTAATAATATAGCAAGGAGTAGAAATTAATATTAAGTAGAAAATATACCCATATGTGACAATGTCATACACCCTACATGCTCCTTCTCCACCACAAGTCATAGTACCCCACTTCAAGCATGCGGTATCTATCAAAGCTCCAAAATAAATGGGAGATGGAATTCCAGCTAAAAGGGATATTAGCAATGTTTTTGTGAATAACATTTTTTTTTTTTTCTGATTAGCAGATACACTACAGAACCTATGCTGTTTCTCACCTACTCTTATGTCCTGTCCTCTTTCATCATGACCCGTGTTTTCTATATTCTTGATGTTCCCTCTTCTTCCTTATCTACCTACCTTGAACAAAAGATTTTATTTCCTGTTGCAGGAGTACAATATATACATGTTACAATCTGGGCTGTGATTCCTAGCAAAACTCAACATTTTCTCCTATGAGTGGCAGTGACTGTTGTTTTCAGTGAACAGAACAAGAGCAAAAAAATATAAGATGACTTTGAGATGAGTGCCAGATGTAGTCAGCCTATTCCCAAATATAAATAAATGACAAATGAAAGCTGTTCTCATTTTCAATGCTGCCTAGATCCATAATGAATAAATAAATAAATAATAAATAAATATTTTTTTCCTGTTCACAGGCATTCCACAGAAGTAGAGTTCTGTGCCTTGCTCTTATGGGCCCTGGTGTTATCCGTATCTAACTCTACATCAGATCTAACTATTCTTCTAAAGTGTATTAGAACTTTTCTTACCAAATACTCTTGAAGCTAGTTCATGGATACCCACTCCAAATTACTTTTCTTCAGGTTTTAGAGACCTGTATGGTACATTGAACACTGATTAACAGAGGTGATATTAATAACAAATGTTTATCTTTGCTTTTTTCAACCAAAACCTTCATCACATTAGGCCCAAACCACTCTAATTAGCTATTCTCATTAGATGATCGTTACTGAAATTCCTTAATTTGGACTGTCAAATCACAAAAGGAAAAGCTATATTACATTATGTTATGTTATGTTATTATTATAACATATCATAACATATCATAACATATCAAACATTATATCATATTACATTACACTATATTACGTTATCTATTCAGAGATATGCATATCCAACAGCATTTTTCTCATCTGTGGTATATATGTTCTTGATTATCCATAAGTGTTGTATACAAGCATGTGTATTTTCCAGACACATGCCACCATGACTAATAGCAGGCTTCAAATCAAGAAACTGTAAATAAAATATCTTCTGATAACTTGATAAAAATCAAATTTCAGTAAACCAGCTTAAATTAAAAAATATTTTTGTCCTTCTGTAGTCCTGAAACTGCATTCATGGAATCATAGCATCATAGAAACATTAAGGCTGGAAAAGACCTTCTAGGTCATTTGGTCCAACCATCCCCCTACCACCAAAGTCACTCACTAAACCATGTCCCTAAGCACCATGTCCAACCTTTCCTTAAACACTCCTAGGGACGGTGACTCCACCACCTCACTGGGAAACCCATTTAAATGCTTGACTGCTCTTTCTGAGAAGAAAAGTCTCCTAATTTCCAACTTAAACCTCCCCTGGCACAACTTGAGGCTGTTCCCTCTAGTCCTATCACTAATTACCTGAGAGAAGAGGCTGACCCCCAGCTCCCTACACCTTCCTTTCAGGTAGTTGCAGAGAGCAATAAGTCTCCCCTGAACCACCTCTTCTCCAGACTAAACAACCCCAATTCTGTCATTCATATATGCCCGATTTGATCAACTTCTTATTTTTACCTGTTGTATAATTGAGTGTATAATTAATATTAGTCAAATAATTAATATGGATGTTGAATGAGTCTTGATGTGGATATCTTTTTCAATGCACTCTACTGTTTAAAACAGGAACAGAAGGTAGACCTTCTGTTTCATGCAATTAAAGTCTCAATTAAAGTTTCTGTTTCATGCAATTAAAGTCCCAATAACTTAGATAATAAAACTAAAAGGTACCTATTTTTGTTTTGAAAAACTGTGGAGTTCCTGGCTGAGTCTTGAAAAGAAAAATCATTCCAGGTTGCACCTTAAAGAACATACCCTTCATAGGAAACTGTTAGGCCAGCAACTGGTGAAGTGTCACAGACAGTCCAATAGGCAGCAAAGCAGAGAAGGCATTCCAGTAAAGATACCCAAAATGCTATGTGCACAGCATGATAGATATTTATCTTGAATTTCTTCATGAATAAGCCTCCAAAAAAATACCCAACACATAAAACTGGTAAGTTGTAAACACCTATTTAAACAAGTTAAATGTCCATGTTAAAATAAAGAAGACCATCAGAACTACTCATAAGTGAAGACTGTGTTTGGCAAAGATTCACACAGTGCCCATGAATGAATAATGAAACAGCCAGCAATGGTACTCTACTAGTTCACTTGAACATCCAGAACATTTTCTGAGGTCAACAGCATCTGTGAACTGCTTGAAGAACTGGAGGGTTGGACTGAAATGATTCAATAGAAAATTGCAGGCTACAGTTGCAATCTAGTTCCAGCACACACCACACACACGCTCACAAACCAGGGTTTCAATACAGACTGCCTAGGTAAGAGAGAAACAGAGGAGGAAGAGACGCACACCTAGGACATGTCGTGGAAAGAAGGAACGGACATCAAGTTTTGGTATGAGATTACTGAATGTATGCTCACTCTTCTTTGCTGTTTTATACTTTATAAAGCAAAGGGTGACTGAAAGACATTCAGGAACTAGTTTTACAGAATGTTGATTCTGTCACTGTCCTTGACTGTTGGTGGACACAGACAGTGTGAGGGAAGGGAAAGACTATTTAATGTGACAGGATCCTCCAAAAGTACTGTATATTTCAATACAGAAAGCAGCCTGTCTGGGAAAACAAAACAAACAAACAAACAAACAAACAAACAAAAAAACAAAAAACAAAAACACAAGCAGACAAACACACAACAACAGCAACAAAAACAGCAACAAAACAAACAAACAAACAAAACAATGCAAAGTCAGTGCAACAAAGAAAGGATGTATGATAGTTTTATGCCTTTGGATGCACAGCTTCAAAATACTGGTAACAGGATAATAGTAATACTCATAAGGTCTGGGACATTCTGTGTTGCAGGGTTTAAAGAAATTTTGTGGCTAGTGTGAAAGACTACCACTGAGTTAAGGAACAGAAGTATGGCTAGATGTATTTTAAGATGATTCTTCTATAATGATTAGATAAATACTAATCTAATTAAGCCACTGCAGTTAAACAAGAGGACACTGAGAATTTAAGAACTGAAAAAATTGAGCTATAGGAAGGCTCCTACAGTTCTGGAATATTTGCTTATTACCCCAACTACTTGTCATTAATATTTGCAAATGTACAACACCTCATTCTCACTCATCAGAAAAAGACAAGCTGATAAAGAGACATAAAAAGACAGATATTTGGTCAGTGCTTTCTTTCCATGGAGTTCTGTATATGGAAGAGGATTTTATGGTTTCAGAAGGCCCAAGATCAATATCAGAAGAGTGGAGATAATAGAAAGTGTTGAAGATTGCTGGCAATTTTATCTGTTCATACATTCAACCCATCTGTGTCTTAAGAGTGCTAGCAGTGTTATTTACATGCGCATGAAATCTACTCTCTATTTTATATTTTTAAATCAAGATAATATAAATATTGATCCCACACACACTCTTGGTGTAAATTAACATAATCTCTTTGAGATGAGTGGTGCAAGTTTGACATCAGCTGAACTTTCTGGGCCAGTTCAAAGATGGGAAGGGGATTATTAAATTCTGCACAGAAAATTAGAAAGTCCTTAACAGGAAATGCAGGATTATTTATAATTGTTTGGTAGTGTGGAATCTATAGAAGCATTTTACCTTAACATGCATATGTGCGCATGTACACATGAACATAAATATATATATATAAATACAGGTAGAACAGAATGAAGCAAACGTACCAATTAAAAAGATGGCATCTGATGCAGATTTTACAAATTGCTGTTCCAAATATTAGTTATGAAGGATACCATGCCATTGAAGGCACTGAACTGTAGCACAGTTATGCATATAAATAACATATAAACTAGGTTGTAAAACAAAGCCTTGAGGAATGGGATGAAATCTGGAATGAAATAATGTAATGAGCTAGTGTAATGCTTTATAAAATGAATCATCCATAGCTCAGTGTCCCTGAAAGGGAAAGAAGGGAACAACTGTGGTCCTTAACTGGATCAGGCTAATTCTTTTGCTTTGCCAGACACCACAGGTCAAGGATTACTTGCTTAGTTCAGGCTACCCCAACATATTCCTTTTACACAGAGATAAACTCACTCAAATCACACACACATACACACACACGAGGCTGCTGCTTATAAAAATCACACTAATAATTTGATAGTAAAAGTTTCAGGAAACATTTTAGCTGTTCAGTAACTGAACTTTGCACTTAAAGATTTGCAGCAACAGCTACTTCCCCACCGTTCCTACTCCTTTCCTGCACGTGCTAGGCAAAGAGAGTACAAAGGGGAAGATGTGCAAACACACCAGATACCTGTGACTACATGCCACAGAGATGGGATTTGGTTATTGCTACTGTTAGCAATGGGAAAGAAAATGCCCAAAGAGGGAATTGATTGCAGGTATTCTCACTATATACTCAAAGTCTGCATCTTCCAGTCTTCAGCCAAGTAAAATTCTGAGAAGCTAATTGTGATGGTTTTACTCGAGTGGGCAGCCGAGCTCCACCACAACCACTCTCTCACTCCTCCCCTCCTCAAAGAGGAAGGGGGAGAAAAGACAACACAAAGAGCTCGAGGTTTGAGATGAGAATGATTTAATTAAGGAAAGGGGAATGGGGAGAAAGAGAAACAAAAGAAACAACAAGGCCGCGCGGAAGCACAGAGAGAAAGAAAAAAAAAAAGTTATTCTCTACTTCCCATCAACGAGCGATGTTCGGCCACGTCCCGGGAAGCAGGGCCTCAAAACGCGTACCGGTTGTTCAGGAGAGACCCTCCCCCATGAGAGCCCCCCTTTTATTGCTCAGTGTGACATCAGGTGTTATGGAATATCCCTTTGGTTGGTTTAGGTCGGCTGCCCTGGTGATGTCCCCTCCCCATCAATTGCCCACCCCCAGCCTGCTGGCTCTTGGGGGCCTGGAAGGAGTTCTGATGTTGTGCCAGCACTATGCAGCAATAGACACAACACTGGAGTGATACCAGTGCTGTTCCAGCTATGAGTGCAGAGCACAGCACTGTGTGGGCTGCTGCATGGAAAGGTGACTCCATCCCAGACAGACCCAACACACTAATTTACACAGGTCTTATCTCTGAGCAATGCCTATTAAGTTAGGATCTGTACCATTAGAAAAAGAACCAACAACAATTACAATTTCTCTTTGTCTAACATTCTCTATTTATTAATGAGATGAGATGAGATGAGATGAGATGAGATGAGATGAGATGAGATGAGATGAGATGAGATGAGATGAGATGAGAAGACTTCTGAAAATTGTATAAATAAAAAGTAGAATTATCAAGCAAGATGAAAAGGTTAAGTCCCATCACACTTTGTATTTTTCCAATCTGTTTGTTAAATTAAAGGTATAATTAATATATACACACTGTCATATAATAATAAAACCACGTATGACTTATACTGTTCACATAAGACACAGATATGTCTAATCCCAGTGTCACTGTTCAATTTTGCAGGAAGAAATAACAAAATCTGGGAGTGAAAATTTCACCAAATGAAAAAGTAAAGGATCTTTAAATATAGACAAGAATGTGCACAAGTTTATGACAACCATTAAGATACACTTTCTTTCATCATTAGATTGTTGTTGATTACAATTAGAAAACTTATAGCTTTGAAATTATCTTTTTTATGACCTTGTGGTAGTTTAAAAGCAATACCTCATTGATTAAATAGGTTTTAGTTCATGCTTCCCTTTAGTTAATGATCTGAAAAGGTATTATCCTGATTTACACATAAAATCATGCTGAAAAGCATGTGGCATTCACTAGGATATGTGTGTTTAAGTAGAATTAAATTAAGAATTAAGAATTAAAGAAATAAATTAAGAATGAGAAGAAATAAATTAAGAATTAAAGAAATAAGAATTAAGAATTAAGAAACTGCAGAAAAACATAAACTTCTGTAAAACAGTGACCATAATTCATTGAAAGCAGGCACCATTTAGTGCCTGCACCTGGAGAGGTAGATAGTACTCAGCACTTACTTTCTGAAAATGAAGATTTTGTCAAGGGGCCCTGAACTGGGCATACAGAATCATGAGAGTACTCTGAAGAAAGTAACCTTTGACATTTTTTACATAATTTATAAACTTATAATTTATAAACTTATGTTTCAACTAGAGCATACAGACACACACACACAAACTAAGATAAAAAATACTTCCTACAGGTATAGCTTCCCAGGTATATAGATCTGGAAAAAAAACATAGATGTGAATGTTGCAAATAGCAACATGAATAAATGTAAGTCAAACAGATCCCTGTTCAATGGTCATTAAATGTTTGAGTTACTTAAGCATCTGACTATTCCCCTTTGGGTCTTTAAGTTCGACTCAAGAAGTGCACAAGATGTGCTGGTTTTCTGCTTTTCTGCACAGTGGATGTGAGGTATAAGCAACTTGTCCAAAGCTCACTGAAGTTAAATATTCTTAACCAGATTTCAGTGCATTAATCTTCTGTAAGAAAGAAAAGCTTCAGATCCACATACACCTGAAATACAGGAGGGAGAAAGGGATGAATTCAGATCCTGAATCTATGAAATTAGCTTTCTGCCTATGTGAAAAGCCATTCTAAATCCTTGCCCAAATTATTTGTACTACAGAGAGTAGAAAACTAGAGTATGCATTTCATGCCTTGGACACACTTGTATTGAAAAAAAAAGTCTCTTTGTCTTCCTTTTTTTTTAATTTTCTTGCAATAGTACTACCCTCTTTTTACACATCTCCTCAGGTTAATTGGTTTCTCCTTCCTTCACAAGTGACTTGGGCAAAAACCAAAAAGGTACTCCTGCAAGAAGATTCAGTGCTGCACAAATCAAAATTCCCAGCCACCACGCTCCAACCCAGCGGGTATCAGTAGCTGTTATAGTTACATCCCCTAAAATAAACAAACAAATGGCATCTCATATTAATTCAGAAACATTTTTTGCTGTCATAGTGTGTTTTCCTAGTCATCTCTGACATGCAATTTATTAAAAGGATTTTAAAGATTCTTAAAATGAATCTGATAAAAGAGAACAAATATTCTCCAGGCTTCTTTTCTAATACTGCTAATTTTTCTGGCAAATTTCAACGTTTTGTGTTAAATTAAGTCAAACCCTTTCTTATGTTAAGCCAGATGATAGAATCATTCATCAAATAATTTATATGTTGATTCATTTATGTATGCGTGAACTCAAGCCTTTTATCGGGTTAAATATAATATGCAGACTTTCCATTCTAAAAGAAACAACCAGCAAACAAAAATGAATATTCATAATAATATATATCCAGTACCTGGATCTACTGATTCCAGATCAACAAACAGTTCTGCACAGAATGATGCCAACAATAAACCAACAAAGGGGCCAATTATTGTTGCTGTGTGTAGACAACCTAGAATATGAAAAGGAGAAAATACACAAAATCAGAACCCAGACGTAATTATTTTCTTGAAATTGTTATAAAAGGTTAGGATAGCTTTACTGAATAGACATTTATGGCTAAAAATGGCCTCATTTCAACAAATTCACCTCAACAAATAGTTAAATTACAAGTTCTACACTATCATTATTTCAATAAGTCAGTAGCTCCTTTCTTCTTTCCTCTTCACTTTTGTTAATATTCATGTTAGTTTTTAATTTTCATGTTAGTTTGGTTAGCAGATAGGTTAGATTTACCCAGGTAGAAAGGCGAATTCTCTGTTTTGGCAAAATCCTCCAAATATGAAATGCTTAAAGGCATGATGGGAGTTTCACCCATTCCTCGCACTATGTTTCCAACCATCACAAATATCCACAGCAAGTACCCAGACTCCTTTACACACTCTGCAAATAGAATAAGAAGCCAGATTTAATGTTTTAGTTCTAACTACTAATTATGTTCTAGAGATTAAGACGAAGAATTGACTAACAGCTTAAACTTTGATCGGTATATCTGTCCTACAAAATATGGAAATAAATTATTGCAAAGGCTCCAGATCTGAAAGAAGCTGTTGCACTTGCTAGAGCAGAATTTAAATCCCTTCCATCTCCATTCCACACCTTTTCCTACCACCTGAAAGCCTAATCACTGCATAAGCTAGGTCCTTTCCTGTGTTCATTTCCCTCATTAAAACTGCTGTTGTCAGGGGAGATAAAACAGCCAAACAATCAAAATGAAGATCCACAGCAACATGTCTGACCATCCTGCTGAATCTATCTGGGGATCTAGCTCTCATTCTTCATGTTTGTCCTCCTGTATAACTCAGTAGTGTGTTGCACCACAGTCATTTTTGTCCCACATCAGGAGCTAAGAGATCTTGGTTGTTTTCTTTCTCTCCCTAAACTTGGATTTCTTCATCCCATACAGTTTTCTTAAGATTCAACTCTCTTCCATGGTCCACTTTGTCACCCTGATACTTGGCAGTGCCAATTTGCTAATAAAGAAAAGCAGATTTTGTTAACAGTAACTGATGACTGCATGAAATGAAAGCATCTCTGATTAGAGACCAAGTCTGTACTGATAACAGATTGCTGTCAGCAAACATGGGTGAAGCAATCCACATGCAAGTGTGGTCAAATTCAAACCAGTTTTTGCATTGTAAAGGAGATGGGCTTGTGCATATGAACATCATAGTTTTGCTTGTCCAAAAACTAACAGGGAAAGAACTAAGTCAACCAAGCATAGCCATAGACATGAGGACCTATGAGTTCTAGGGTCTACATAGGCAGTGAAGGGCTGTATAATTTAGAAAAAAAAATGCTTTACCTATCGATACTTTATTTTGTGCACTTATAAAATGAAGAAAATTTTATATTTTATATATTTTATATTTTCAAATGAAAATTTGAAATCTTCAAATGAAAAATTAATATTAAGTGCTATTAGGCATACCCTTTTCTTAACTGTTCATTGTGAAGATGGAAAAATTTATGCCTAAAGTGACATGCAGTCATGGAACACTTGGAGGCCACATCCAAGTAGAGACAGAAAGCAACAGTACAATATCGCTATGGTTGATGTCACTGGGTACATACAATATTACAGCAGTGTGATTCTGCTTCAGCACACATTGATGGAACACAAAATATAACAATGAACTGTGAAATTCATTTCACCTAACTTTTGCCATCTACGTCACTTAAGCCTCCAACAGTCAGTAGGTTCAACCAGGAGGTACTCTGACCCAACCTATAACAGAGAGAATGAATGTCCTTACAGCAAGGGACACTGTCTGCAAAGACTCTGTAGTCTCCTTTGATGAATTATCAAGGGAGTCTAGAAAGACAGTTCAGACTAAAGGCTTCCTTTGGAGGAAGATTAATCCCATCCTCAAAGTGAGGATTTTGTGTATGATTATGTAATTGTTGTCTCTGACTCTTCTGTCTTCAGAGTAGTTACTTTTATAATATATTATTTCATATACTATTGCTAGTGCACAGGCATGTTTCAGTCTCCCAGATAAGTTTCAGTATAGTTAATGTTATTTTCTCTTTTCTTTAAAAAGACATGGGAGCTATTTTTTTTTGCTTTATCTCTATTTCTCTTTCTTTTATTCCTCATGTGGTGCAACAAAATATATACATATGGAAAGACAGAGAGAATCATAGAATCATAGCATATCCTGAGTTGGACGGAACTCAAAAGGATCATCGAGTCCAACTCCTGGGTCCACACAGGACCACCCAAAAATCAGACCCTATGTCTGAGAGTGTTGTCCAAACACTTCCTGAACTCTGGCAGGCTCGGTGCCATGACCACTGCCCTGAGGAGCCTGTCCCAGTGCCTGACCATAGAATCATAGAATCACAGAATAGTCTAGGTTGGAAGAGACCTCCAAGATCACCGAGTCCAACCTCTGACCTAACACTAACAAGTCCTCCACTAAACCATATCCCTAAGCTCTACATCTAAACATCTTTTAAAGACCTCCAGGGATGGTGACTCAACCACTTCCCTGGGCAGCCTTTTCCAGTGACTAAAATACTAAAATACTAAAATACTCCCAGTGGAGAACCTTTTCCTAACATCCAGACTGAACCTCCCTGATGCAGCTTCATGCCATGCCCTCAGGTCCTATCTCTGATAACCAGAGAGAAGAGATCAGCACCTTCCCCCTCCTCCTCATGAGGAAGCTGTAAGTTGTGATGAGGTCTTCCCTCAGTCTCCTCTTCTCCAGGCTGAACAAACCAAGTGGCTTTAGCTGCTCCTCACATGTCTTTTCCTTTCCTTTATGTCTTTTTTTAATACTGTGGTGCCCAAAACTGCACACAGTACTTGAGGTGATGATGCACTGGCACGGAGTAGAATTGAACAACACTTCCCTTGACTGGCCAGTAATGCTGTGCTTAAAGGACACCAGGATATGTAAATTTCCTGACCTCTACTTTTTATGCCTGCAAATGTACCAATCAAAAGTGGAACCCTGGAAAAAAAATGCTAATAAAAAATTCTATTTACTTAAACACTATAAAAACTGAGGAAAAAGTAATAGTAGACTTGGGAAGTCATACCTGTTGATGGTTCTTCTGTAGGTAAAGAGAACAAGCTTTGATTAAAAAAACACAGAGGCATGACTGAAGAATTCTCCAATGGTGAAATGCTGCTTTCAATATGATACCTGTTTGAATCAAAGTAAATCATGTACAGATTAAGAGCAAATATATCAGAACAACCTCTTAAATCTGTTCTTCATTTATGAAGCTACTTTTAAGAAGGTATGCAGCTATAGCAAGAAGGAAATTCACTTCAAAAGTTAACTCAGCATTTGTAACAAACCAAAGTAGGAAGAAAGAATTGTAGCAAGGGATCAACACAGTGTTGGGATAGGTATCTAGTATCTACCATAACTGTGTAACAGATGCTTCAGGAGATGATGAAATACCCCGCTGAAGCCCCTCATATCATCTTATAAGATGATATGAGAAGAATAAGAATATTCTTCTTACATTCTAATCCAATTTACACCCTAAGCAGAGGGTACCACCAAGACTGTCAGAGCCAGAGCCATACCACATTGGACATAACAAGATTAGAGGGCTGTTTTCCTCAAAAAAAAAAAAAAATAAAATAAAAATAAAAAAAAATCCTCACTGATTAGAATATAGACAAGCCTAAATTATTATTTTGTTAAGCCAAGCAAAAATAGCGAAAAAGTGGTTAATGAATCCCTGTGGTCTGTAAAGGCCTTGGCAACACAGGAATCAGATATGATCTGTCATCCAGACTCCAGACCAAAGAGACTGAAAAATCCATCTAAAAATCATCTTGTGTTGCCCCTACAAGCAGATAAGATGTAGTAGCATAATGTGACAGTATCACAGACCACTGTTTCTTAAGAAAGTCTATGCAAGAGGTAGCACGAGAAGCAAGGCAAGGCACAGCAAGGCAAGACAAGGAAAGGTGCCCTGCACAAGAGTGACTGTCCTGCGGAATGATTACTGACATTTGAAGCCATCTCATAAGCAAAACAAAACAAGCTGGTGTACAACTGTCTTACCATACTCATGTTCAACAATATCTATTTCATTAAGCAATCCTATTCCAGTAGGAGGCAATGGAATTAAGGCATGTAAGGACCACAGAAGCTGCTGTGAACTAACCAAATATGGTGGTTTCACACTAATGGCTAGCTTAACTCCACCATGCCACTCTTTCACTCCACCTCCTCAAAAGTACAGTGAGAGAAAATATGATGATAAAATAACTCATGGGTTGAGATTAGTACAGGCAGATAAATCACCAATTATGTCTTAAGCAAAACAGACTCAGCATAGGAAGATTAATAAAATTTATTGCCTATTACTAGCAGACTAAAGCAGTCAGAACTAAAAGCAAACTAAAACACCTTCCTCCCCATCCATCCTCTTTCACTTTCTCCCCTGACTAGCACAGGGGAACATGGAGTGGAGGTTGCAGTCAGTCGCTAACAATTTCTCTCCGCCACTCCTTCACGGTCACTCTCTGCCCCTGCTCCATATGGGGTCCCTCTCATGGGATGATGTCCTTCCCGAACTGAGCCTGTGGGGGCTTCACACAGGCAGTAGCTCTTCAAGAACTGCTGCAACATGAGTCCATACCACAGGATCCATCCATCAGGCGCAAACTGCTCCAGCACGGGTCCCCCATGGGCAGCAGCTCCCCCCCAGGCCCCCTGCTCCTGCGTGGGCTCCTCTCCACAGGCTGCAGCTCTGGCCCAGGGCCTGCTCCTGCGGGGGCTCTCCAAGGGCTGCAGCCTCCTCCAGGCCACATCCACCTGATCCACCGGAGGCTCCTCCACAGGCTGCAGCATGGAGATCTGCTCCGTGTGGGACCCATGGGCTGCAGGGGAACAGCCTGCTCCACCAGGAGCCTCTCCACAGGCCACAGGGAACTTCTGCTCCGTGCCTGGAGCAACCCCTGCCCTTCTTCTGCACTGACCTTGGGGTCTGCAGGGCTGGTTCTCTACATTTTCTCAATTTTCTTTCCCAGCAGCTGTTGTGCAGCCCTCCTACTACCAGAACCTTGCCACATAGGCCCAATACACCAAAACACCTTCCAATTAAGAAATGAGGAAGTGATATCAAAAGACAACCAAATGACAGAACAGTGCAGCCCAAAGCAATTATTCTGGGTCTGTGAAGCTTTCCTCCAGAATAACTCACAAATGCTATAAGAAGCAAGTTACCTGAAAAAAGAACCTGAATCGTGTTTACAAACCAAGGCAATATTTTACATTTTAAAGTCCAATGCAGTTTTGTTTGTATCTTGTTAGCTCAACATCCTTTACTTCTCTTTTGTAAAAACTGTAACTAGACAGGGAACTCACTAAGCAATGCAGTAATTCCTTTCTAATTGTGGTTTTCTTCTGGAAGAGTTACACCACATGGGAAATACATAAGAATAGAAGTCAGTATGAAAAAGAAATTGTGGTGGAAGACAAAACTTTTGACTGCACCTATGTAGAGAAGAAATTTCTCACTACTTTACATAAAGGCAAGATCCAGAGCTACAGAATAACAGTTGCTTTGGGAAGTTATTCTCCTAGGATACTCTATTTTGCAACCTGTGGAAAATACTAATACACATGAGATGAATACCAAGAAAAGAGTTAAATTTATTAAATTGATATTATTTTCAGTAATAGTTAAAGAGGAATAAAAACAATAGATCTTGTACCTAGCCCTATTTAAAAATACAACTGAGCTAAAAAATTCCTCCACTTTCACTTCTGAATCAGTTGATTTGCTATACTCTTTGTTACTGTTGTGCAGCTAAGCGAAGACTCGAGCCTCATGTTAGGAATCAGGTCCCACAACAGTAACAATTTACTAATTGTACAACTACTCTTTTTTTTTTTTTTTTTTTTTTTATTTCTATAAAATTTTTTAATAAATTATTAAAAAAAAAAATATTTTTTTTTTTTTTTTTTTTTTTTTCATGTCTATGACTTGTGAGCATAATGCTCTAAAAGAAGATATATTATTTTTTTTTTGTACATATGATTGCTAGAGAGACTTCACTGAACCAGTAACTTAAATGACACTTAAATACATATACTCATAGAATTCTCATAATTAACCTATCTCTGGCACATGCATATATTTTTAATCTTTTTAAATATTAATATGATTATTCACAGGTACTTTTACATCTTTGGAGATAAGAAAGACACAATTTGCTATAGAAAAGTGTGTATGAAAGGATAATTTATTTAAAATATTACTCTTTTACATACCACATCATTAATCTTGGCTATTTAATGTTTCTTAAAGACTCCTTCTTATCAAAAGCAATAATATATTCTGGGTATACAGTCTTTTTTTGATTCTATGATTCTATGATTTTTTCGTACCTTATAGCTGCCTCATCAGACTGTTTTGCAGGCAGCAGCATGGTGTCATGAATAGTTTCTTCTATTTGTACACACAGATACAGAAGACCAGGGAAGGGGATGAAAAGAGCCTTGCTCTCCTACACACATCCTCTGAGGGTCTCTACTTATATGGATCTGATGCTATAAAGTCTTTTGTTTGGCTTCTGTGGCAACAGCAAGACATTACCTGTCATTTGGCAGTAAAGCTTACTGATAGGAGGGGCACTGACAGTAAAACTGGAAACTTTCTTTACAGTTGTACAGGTATGAAAAATTAAAATACTCCTGAATTTGAGTAAGGAGGCAATCCACTCCAACCAACTTTGAGGTTGTTAAAGTAACTGTAAAAGTGCTAATATGACCTTATATTCTGAGTTTATAAAATCATTCTATTTTGTTAGTCAATTAGAAAGCTTATAATATATTTCTGTTTTGTTAGTTGTTCTGTCATACTGTAAGAGAGTGCAAAAATGAGCTGAACCAGCCTTTAATCCTAAACATCCTCAATTAAGCTGTCCTGTTTGTTTCCAAGACACTAAATATATAAGTACCAGCGGAGACAGTAGAAGAAAGTTGGTCATTTTGCTGTCACATACAGCAATTGGCAGATTAATACAGACAGGAGAGTCACTAATACATGCTCAGCCATAATAATTTCAAGGAATAACAAATAATAAAGTGTTTGCTTACCAGTTTCAAAGCTTCCATTAATGATCCCCACTAAAGAAGCTGGAATATTAAATTGTTTCTCTATCTGTGTATACATGCTGTTAATGTAAGTACCAGACATTGTTTTACCAACAAATGCAAGTGATAGCACCAGTGGAAATACCTAGGAAGGAAAAAGAAGAGTACATAAAGAATTCAAAATTATATGTTTAGGAATTTACAACATTGTTTACCCACCAAAAACATGCTTCTGGGTTAAACAATTTAATAGTCCCAATACTCTGATATGTGAATAGAACGTAAACAGAAATGTTCAAATCCCATCAGCTGTCTTTGTGCACAGACTTATGGCTTCACTAAACCAAAAAAAAAAAAAATGAGGAAAGATTTTGTTCTTCACCTTCTCCCAGTCACCAACATTGTCTTCAGAAACTTTAAATCCCACTTCCCTGGTCAAGACAGGTATGGCACAACCTCTCCCACCGTGTGCCTGCTGCAAGGTTGCCATCTTCAGGAGTGCACAACGTCTGCAGCCAGAAGAAAAAAGACAGGTGTGCTGGATGCAGGGATCTTCACCCTCTTTGCTCATCTGAATGACAGAATTCTTGCAGGATTAAGATCGTCGCCTTTGATAGAATTACTTGGTTGAGTAGCTGCTATCCTTTCTCAGTAGAGGTCATGAGACCATTTCAAACATAAACAGTAAATGTGTTCTCTTTTCTACAATAACCTGGTAATAATTGACAGTGGGGAAAAAAAAAGAATATATGCAGCAGTATTCAAGTCCTTTTAACTTAAGGGTTACTCAAATAAAATCAATAGTATTTTTAAATGCATCTGCTGCAAATGCTAAAAAGCATTAGCAATGTATTTGAGCTTTGACTTCCTACTAAAACAAGTTATTTTATAGCTTTTTACATAGCTTCTTGACTACTAAAATAGTGTGGGATATATCAACAGCCAATTTTAACTTCCATGTCACAACTGGCTCATTTCATGGGTTTATAAAGAAACAGGGGGATTACAGAAAGTAAAGCCCAGAGGCATTACAGAAGTTCAGAGGTGGAGATTCAAAGCAGCAGTCAAGCGTACCTCTAACACATCACACAACATAAAGTTCAGGGACATAAAAAGCAACATATGTTTTGTTACAATTTTTCTTGACCTCAATGGTTAAGGCATTACAGATAAAGAATGAAGCAGACTGTTCATTCTTTTAGTCTAGATTTGAACTCCTACTGAATGACTGTAAGTGCAAACAATTGTGGTTGCATTCATAAAAAATAGCTAAAATATTTCTGTAGCTTAAGCCTGGAAATACCACAGAATTTGTCCTCTGCATGTGGTTCCTCATCTTCTTTCATGTTGGCTTTTTGAAGTGATCCCAATATCTGAATCTCTCTAATAATTCCTTTGCAGTGTTGAAAAAGACAAAAGAAAAAAAGAAAAAAAAAATTGTTCCATGTTTGCAAAATATATATATATCCAAATCCTTCTAAGATATTTGATATTTGAGCATCTTCCTTAAATAATTACAAAATTAATTATAACAAAACTGGATTCCAACAAAACCTACAAGCCTATGAACATTTTTCCCTAATTGAGAAAATTTGACATACAAATATCAAGAACATAACAGCTAGTTTTTTCTCATTAGGTGGTATCTCTCAATGGTGTCAGCAGTATAGTCTCACCACTATCCCACTGCTGCTAGTGAGGAAATCAGCAGGATGAGACCTGAAGGAAGGTAAAAGTATGCAGAAAGCACTGAGACAGATGCATGAGACTGGATAAAAATGGTGAAAAAAAAAAAAAAAAAAAAAGCAGCATTAATTCTATGGTCATAGGCCAACCGGTACATAAAGATGGATAAAAGAGACATTCTGAAGGCAAGCTTGTTTGTAACTGTCTGTAATACTGCTTTTCAGTCTTCTTCACAAGCATTTGGCACTGCCCACTGTGGGAGGTGGGACTACAAAAACCTACCTATATATCTGACTGACATATACCTGTCTCTATGGTCTTCATTACTATGCCTGTCCTTACCACCACAAAAGGACATTTAATTCTGTTCTGTATGTTCTGTTGAGCCACCCCTTCTTCCACTGGCATCAATGTAACTGTAAATTTTAATAGAAATCACATTGAAGCCTAGTTTATTGGCATTAAAATTAGAAGTAGAAAAAAAATAAAACCAAAACCACCAGACCAGCTTAAGTTCTGAACAAAACAAACCAGACTCCATTCCGCTTTCCCTCTCAATATATACCAAAAATAAATAAATAAATACATAAATAGATAGATAAATTAAAAAAAATCCTTCTTTGTCTAAATACTTCCAGTTGTCTCCATTTCAGCAGGGTGGTTAGAGATTCTGGTACTGCTAAGCCACCTGCCTTCTCACACATTTTATATATTACCCAAAAAAATATTTAAAGAAGAAGACTTGTATTCTAGGTACTTGGAATATACTGACATGTAAAAGCCCCTACGCATCTGTGGCTTACCATGCAGAAGAGTTAAACAGAGAGAAAGAACATCAGTTTAAGAACTCTAAGGACTACCATAAAGTCTTCATTAAATCCAGTTATTCAATACAGTTCCCTGCTGCCTGATGGAGTAAGCCTAAGAAAACCAGGGCAAGTCAGAGCCCTACCTTACAGCCAAGATGGATACAGGTACATTTACCCCTTTTCGTCACCATTTTCAAAGTGCTATCTTTTGCCACTTGCTCTTCTCAGTGTTTTCCACTTCATAGAGTCATGGCTGGGAAGCAAGCTATCTTTGACAAGCCTGCCAAAAGGACTGAATTGCCCTTTCACATTCTTCAGCCCAACACCTTCCCAGTCAATCTCTTCACACACTGATTTCTAGAACAATGTTAATCCTCTCAAATGCATTTCTTCATTAACTTGATTCCTAGCATTATGGGCATTAACTCTTTCTATAGCCACCCCCACATTTTCAGTCTCTAAAAGAGGAATACACTATCATAACATTCCTGAAAATAATAAATTTAAAATTAAGTGTAGTTGGTCAGCAGCTTGCACAAATTACTCTGATCTATAAGTAAATTGCATTTCTGCTTTGTTTAGGGGTGTGTAGTCATGCTGTGTTCAACCATCAGTATTAACATGCACTTACACAATTTTGCACTTTCTCTGCGATTTGGCATAAGAGCTAATTTCCCAGGGAGTCTTTTATGCCTTAGATTAATATTAATATGCATTACAAAGATTGTAGTCCATTTGGCATGCCAAAAGGTGACTAGCAGAACAAAGAATGCAATCCCTTATATTTGTCCTCTTCTGCTCTTTGGAGTTAGCAATAGGGTTCTGTCCCTTACTGTACCAGACCCTGCATTTCTCTAATGAATACAACAAACATCATCTGGCTATACAGGTTTTGATTCTGGTGCTAAAGTTACTGCTTCTGAGTTATTCCCTTTCCATGGGGCATCAAAAACATCACACTACTCCTCATATGATTATAGATGACAGAATGTGAATATTTGCTTTTACTATTATCTCCCTTCAAAGCATAAATTATTGCAGAATATATATATATAAATCCATTTTTGACTGGGAATATGATTAAGATTGTGAACCAAATAACAAAATAGACAGAATGATGAATTCCAGCTGTGTTCCTGAGTTTGCTTTCTCCTACTTCAAAATATTTTTGTGGTAACACTTGGTCAAACAGAACTGATGAATCATAGAATAATTAGGGTTGGAAAAGACCTTCAAGATCATAGGTCCAACCATCACCCTACTACCAATGTCACCCACTAAACCATGTCCCTAAGCAGCAGATCCAACCTTTCCTTGAACACACCCAGGGATGGTGACACCACCATCTCCCTGGGCAACCCGTTCCAATGCCTGACTTTCTGAGAAGAAATGTCTCCTAATTTCCAACCTGAACCTCCCATGGTGCAACTTGAGGTCATTCCCTCTTGTCCTATCACTAATTATCTGTGAGAAGAGGCAGACCTGTGGCTCCCCACAACTTCCTTTCAGGCAGTTGTAGAGAGCAATAAGGAAACACAGATTTATAGCCTATCAAAGAGATGTAGGTGTGTAAATTGTCCAGTTCTGGTTTGTTTACACCACACTTTAAAACCATTTTAAAGCTCAGACTACAATTTCAATTACTAAAGATGAACCAAAAGTGTTGTCCCTCTCTTCCCCCATCTACATGATCTCTTCTGTGCATTCGTGATACTTTTTTTTTTTTTTCCTGGACTCTTCTGTAAACCTCTAAAACATTAAATAGACAAAAATCTAACACCGCAAAAAACTGCTTTCCACATAGTGAACTTATTTGTCTCACTAAGTAGCTAAACATGTGTCAGATCTACATAAGGAAAAGAGCAGGAAGGAAGTAGAACCAAGAACATGAGAAGAGAGGAGAAATTGAGGGTGAAAGCAGAGTAGGAGAGGAGGAAAAGTGCCCATCAGTGCACCAGTGATATAGACTCATAGAAGCATAGAGTCATGGAATCATAGAATGCCTTAAGTTGGAAAGGACCTCAAAGATCACCCAGTTCCAACCCCCCTGCTACAGGCGGGGACACCTCCCACTAGATCAGGTTGCTCAGGGCCTCATCAGGTGATATGTTATGTCACCTTGGGTGATATGTTATGTCACCTCAAATATTTGTGGGACAATGGTCTCAAGCCCTAACCTAAACTGCTCAGGCCAGCCCTGAACACAGCTTGCCTCCTAGAATCAGCACAGTTGTAAGGAAATTATGTCCTTTTTTGAACACCCATCAGTATCTCTTCAGCCAACAGCAAGATGAGAGGCAGTTTATGTTACAAGGATATTCAAGATCTTATTCCTTCCACTTCTGGTCTAAGTTTGGACTGCATTTATGGCAGGCTAAGCAGTTAGTTCGCAGAAACACCACAACAATTTACACAGTGCACAAAGACCTAAAGAGCGCAGTGTGGACAGTTTAGGTACAGGCTACAGTTATGAACTAGATGCATGAACATCTAGTAATGATGTAATTATGATGAACATTGTAATAAATTAGTGGGGGTTTGTTCATTGTCTTTGAGGAATTTGGAGGATCTGCTGAGGAGATAAGGGTGCACAATTTAATGGCCTTGATAAGGGGGAGGATTAAGCAAACAGATAGCAGGAGGGGGTGTTGGGTAAACATCCTTGAGTGAAAACAGACTCTGTGAAGTTCCTTACCACAAGACATCCTTTTTGCCACTTCACTTCCCCCACCTGAACACGAGCACAACGCGTGATCACCGGCAGAGGAACAACGACCCCCCTCTCAACAATAGACTGCGCAGCCTCAGCCAGTTCAACAAGTCCTGACAAGCCGGAATTCGACTGCTATAAAACAGCAACCCTGGAAAGGGAAGTTGCGTGCTGTTGCGGAGCGGAGACTCCCCAGCCGCCCAGCGCTGTTTTGCTTGTGTCTGCTTACTTGATTAATAAAATAATTTCAATAGACCAGAAAATTGTGTGGTCTAATTTATAACAAACATCTAGACTGATGTAATTTAGGCTAAAAAAAAAAAAAAAAAAAAAAAAAAAAAACTGTGTGGCTGACAACAGTAAACATGCTACACCTGAGAGATGTGTGTTTGGACCTCTCTGTTCTACACATATCCATAAATAAGTTAAAGTTTAAAACCACAAATAACCTTAATAAATAAACAAAAAGTAGAGCAAAAGATATGCAAATATCTGGATTTAAAGCAATATTCTGCAAATTGCCTTCCCTGAGTCCCAAGGGATCATCCTATTTCGAGTTTAAAATGCATCTTCCATTTGGCTCAGTTGTTTAGTCATATGATTACTTAGTAAGTCCATGTTTTGTTTACAAACAGGATTAAAAGTCGCAAGGTAACTAATTATTAGCAAATATAGTACCTGTCAGAACTTTTAACTAATTTATCTTTCTAGTTGCAAAAAGTACTTTAAAATCATTATTTTACTAAACACAATTCAAACTGTTTCTCAAATGCAAATATGCTAGTGTTGGATTGAGACAAAAGAAAAGATTCTCAGGGCAAAACAATTAAATACTTACAGTTTTGAGAAGGTTTTCAGAAGAAATGACTGATATCATACACTTAAACTTTGACCTTTATTCTAAATTGTTAAAAATTAACCCAGTATACTTAATTGCAGATTTTTTGCTTTTGCCAGTTCCAGATGCACGTTAGTGAATTCACTCAGATATGAAAAACACAGGCTTAAAAAGTGTACAAAACTTTGCATATCTACAAGGTTAGGGACTGCCCAAGAAGAATGACACGAGGTCAGACTGAAAAACAGGAACGCGTCTGTATTTCTCACATCTTGAGAGGATGTTTAAGCCCTGAGTTGCTAGATGGAAAGCAGCACAAGCATAATCACTTGCTTCTTTTTGCTGTCTTGGAACTATTTGGAAGAAAGTGTAGCCCTTTCCAGTCACTATAAAGTACTTGCCTCTAAAGCACAGTGACATAACCTCACTCTTTCCAACATCTCCAGTTGCAGGTCTTTAGTGGTACTTCTTAGTATAACAGCCTTTCTGAATCTTTTTTCTAAGTATGTAAGTTTAAATATATGCTGAATAACTTGTGTGTTGTTAATTCTAGAATGAGGCAAAAATCCTAATAATTAGGTACTTCTATATTCACTCGGGGCGTCCTTTCTTTTGGGACTGTTGTTGAGTCATGGTGGTTCACCATGAGGAAGAGGAAGATTAGAAAGCTGCTCATGGTCACACAGCCACTGTGATTATACTTCAGGCTGAGTGCTTATCAGGCTGATTACTGGATGTTACAAAACCAAAGAGTAGTTTGACCAATTGAAATGCTATTGTGAAAAAGAAAAACAGGTCAAATGACTGCAATCAAAGCAGGTAGATGCTAGAGGCTGATGTGGCAACCATCAGAGAGATATTTGACTTATTTGACTATTGCTGCTGAAGCAGGTTTCGTCTGTGACCTTAAGTCTTTTGAGGACATTCATGTGTGCCTCCCTCTCAAGAATAACTACATATGCACATGAAAACCCTGCAAAGTCTACAAAAAGTGGTGAGGGTGGGATTGGTACTATTGAACTCCTGGCTTTGAGCACAACTTACTAGGACAGTGTTTCTCAGCTTTCTTCTAGCTGGGGGAGCACAAAGCTTTCCTGAAAAATCCTTCTGAACTAACATATACCTTTCAAGTTTAGGCAGCTGGAAGTGGAGAATTAGCAGGCCAGCAAGGTTTCACATACTTAGAAGTATACTACTGTACTGAAAAACATTTTAATTTGAAATATCACTAATATAACTAGCGTTTAGGACATCTAGGACTTAGTTAATTTTTATAGAGCATCTGTTGATGGCTTACAGACCACTAGTGACTGAGAACCCCATCCTGCTCAGTGCTGTGCCAGAGCATGAGATGAGACATTTTTCCCTGTTTTTTTCTTAGAACAAAAATACACAACAGTAAATTATTGAGAGCATGTCTTCTCAGTTCTCACACACTAGAAAATCTCTGAAGTAAAAATCTATTAGTATGCTTCCAGTATGAGAAAATTCTCATTATCCTTCAGAAAACATATATTTCACAAGAACTATAGCACTGCTTTCTGTCCTTTCTTCATGATGATCTCCAAAAAAAATCACACATGATGGCTATCTGTACTGAGATTTTTGCTTATACAGTTTAAATAAAAGTAGAAATTCTGCTTCCAACTTTGATTTTCTTAAACTAAAATCTGAGGTAAAGTGATATTTCCCAATAAGATATTTTGAAGTTTTTCTTGCATTTTATATTTTTTCCCATTTTTATATTGCTGTTTTTGGAAAACTATATTTTTTTAAAAAATAAAGACTATGACAAAAGAAGAAGAAAATGGTCCCAGTTCTGTCCAATACTGTTTTATGTTCACAGAAGACAGTAATAAAAAGTAATACTGAATAGAGATAGAAAATGGCTGAGTATAAAACTGCCTCCATGCAATCGCCCTTGCTTCTCTTAATAAAACAGCTAAAGGTGATGAGAGAAGAAGACACTGCCCACCCAAATGGCAGTTGTTCAACAGTGTATGTCAACAGCATTATAATATTCATTCAGCTGTAAAGTGACTTCTCCTATATATCCCTATTAAGTGCAGCAGCCTTCCATGAATATGCCTTGGTTTTTGTAGAAGTCTCAGTGTCATTAAAGTATTGCCCTTGCTTTCACATTAAGAATATCTTAACTTCAGTAGTCCCATTGTAATAATCAGCTATGAAAATCTGTCTGCAAGTAATCACAAGACTTTGTTAGGAGAATACACATGGAATTTGATAATATAATATTTATCTTAACCAATTAGAAACCAGAACTGTAGATCTCAGTTTGATTTTTTACCCTTGCTTAGGTATTACAAGAGTTTAGTATGGCTGTCTTCTTTCTCACTCCATCCATTTTTTAATATTTCAACTCATAACTATTTGTAGAATATATTATACATATATATTATATTTAAAATGTGATTTTTACAAGGGTCGTGATTTTGACTATGGAGTTGATCATACTTATTTAAAAGCTTCTGAGATATGTGTATAGGTATTTCCATTATCTACAGAAAATAAGCAAACCATTGAAATATAAAAAACATTGTTTGGGCTTTTATTTATTTAATAGTTAAATAAATAACCACTAAATAAACTTTGAGGAGGTAGAAAATCATAGAAACACCACATACAGGACTGCAATTCTACAATTGCAGTAGGATTACTTTGTTCAATAATAATTTCTGATCAGGGTGAATGAGGTTGAAGATTCAGACCCAGAAAATGAATTGCAATAAATGGAAAGCAAAAATTCCAGTCAAACAAATCCCTCCCGATAGTAGTTATTTAAAATTTTGTTTTAAATAATTCTCTCTGTATCAGAGAAAAACAAGTCAGGTGGCGGTTTAAGTGCCAGCTTAAGACAAATAAGTGCACCTTTTCCTTTTGAAATTAAAAACAAACAAACAAACAAACAAACAAAAAGATAAAGGGGAAGAAAAGAAGAAAAAATATGCCATCTTTTTAAAAGATGAAGTATCTCTTTACTATGATGGCTTTAATTACTGCACACATCTGCTTATCTCGACTCACTTTCCAGGTTTAAATGCCTGTTTCTGGAGAGATACACTGACCATTATTAAAGGTTTATTCTTGTATGTGCCAGTCAGTTTTGATCTATTCACATTGGCATATTTGCAAAGCGTCTGAAAATAGGGACCTATGTGATGAACATTCTAAGAAGTTAAAGAAATTTCTCTTACTGATGTGCTTAGGTATGAACTTAATTTATATTTAAAAGAAAAATGAAGAAATAGATCCTTCAAGGGCATATTCCTTGGGACACACACATGTACATGCATACACACACTAACAAGAGCGATACCGAGGAAAGTTTGCATTCATGAAATAGTAATACAAACTTTCTTTCTGGTGGTGTTTTTTTCACATGGTACCATGAGACAGGAAGTGCTATTTGAATTATATAAATCATGGTTTCATGGAGAAAGGATTTTAGAGACAGTTGCTAACAAACGAACAAAGGCTAGTAGTATCCATATATTTGGCTCTATAGCCCTAGAAAAAGGAAAAGCCTTATACAGGGAAAACCAAAGAAATTATTCCATTGAAAATAGTGTTTACCCAGAAAATATATGTATATATATTAGACCAAAAATACATTTATTTGCATTTTTGAATAAATTCAATTGACTTGAATTTAGGTTTAGAATTCTGCAGAGCTTTTATATTTTCTTAGACGTTTGGGGAGCTGAAGGATGTTGAGGGAACACTTTTGTGTTCATACTCTCAATTTTAAAGCAGATATTTGAAGCCTACTTGTGTGCTCTATATGGTATTAAAAAAGTGTCTGAAGGAATACAGCCACAGGGGCCATGCCTGAGTACTTTAGTGAATGGACTCCCTCAATTGCTGTGAATTTTCAGTGGTTGGATGTGATTAGGTGCCACTGGGAGGCACTTACTGTACATGCCTTGACCTATTTAACCTGCTTTTGTTTCAGCACACAGGCTTCAGCAGTGGGACTGAGATACTGAATGAAGGTGAGAAGTCACTCCCAGATCTTCGCAAGGCATCAGCAACATGCATAAATTAAATAAATCTCCAAAATAAGTTGGAGTAGAGATATAAAATTTACATAAATTCCCAATTGTACAGTCTTTAAATATTCAGTAAATTAATGTAAAATTCAGGAAGTGTGGAATTCAGTGTTTTTCTCTATTATGACTAATTCAAGCATTATAGAGCATCCCTGATGTCTTGGAATATTGAATTCCCATCTTCTTGATGGTATTCCTCCTAATAGCCCACATTTGTACCAAGTTCACTGCTTTCTACATTATTGGACCACCACTTCAGAAACTGAGAATATACACATTTTCTTCTATGCAGACAGATCTTGTTTGAGGGGCACTCTTATCATTCCAGTATTCCAATAAAAGAAAAATAGCTTGAGAGAGTAAAGTATTTGTATAGAATCAGAATCAGCTATACCCTATTCTTAGCAAGTAGTTTTGTTGAAGATCCTCATATAGACTCTCTAAATAGGTATTAGACAGAGACAGATATTCCTAGAGAACAATTTTTCCCATCTTAAGACAGCTGTCTAAAATAAGTGGGAGGAAATGGTCTCTGGAGGTACTTCTCTTTTCCCTTTGACTTGAAAGTCTGAAGAGCTAGCTTAGTCTAGATAACTAACTTTTAGACAGATAAAAATCAGGTCAGATGACACCTATCCTGTATCTTTCTGCTTCTTATGTCATTCTAGATCTACTCATCTTGGCCAAGAAAGCTGTCATCCAGTGGCCCTCATACTAAGGTCAGGACGCCCTTACAATTGTTTGTGCAACCTCACAGGAAATTCAAAATGCAGAGCTGATGTAAATTTTCGATTAAAAAGCAACAACAACTATTTATCTTAGCCTAAATGTTACAAATAATGATGAATTATCTACCCAAGATACAGGAGTGACTTTTGGCCTCACTCTAAATATGGCAGATTGTTTTGGAAACACTGAAGACTAAATAGTTCTTTTCCAGCAGTGCAGTAGTATCCAACCATAAATGGAAGATAACTTCCATTTTGGAACTTTGGAAAAGCTAGAAACACGATCTATGTCTCCACAGAGCTTAGCATTACAGCAATTCTGGGTTGCACATCCTGTAGGACATAGCATGGTAAACCACATAAGGATGTTGTGATACAGATTAGATTCCCTGCCATTTCCGCCACTGCCCCAAGCTGGACCACAGTCCAAGCAATGCTTCTATCAGTGGTATCTCCTGAGATCTGCTTCTCAACTACAGGCTTATCAGTAGACATAAGGGAGCTTAAAATGTTAGCCCTCACTCATACTGATGAGAACAGTGGCCATTTATCACTGTTGTAGCTGCATAGTCATGATTTTCCCAGTCAAATGGAGGCTGAGACAACTTCTAACAAGAACAACACAGAATTTTCTTCTGAGGGTTGTGCTCTGGTCTGGGTACACACTGCCAAGTTAAATCTTTGAACAGGCCAGCAAAGCTGAGTCTGGAAACCTCACAGAACAGGCTGTTTCACCACATTGTATTTGCTTTCAGCTGTTCATATACCTCACAATATCTGCACAGCAGGGAAAAAAAAAAAAAAAAACCTCTCTCAAAATAATTTGGGAATCTACCCTCTCAGAAGACAGAGTGGAAGGATGCAAAACAAAATGATATAATAATTTAACTGAGCCTTCTTTAATCAACAATGTATTTATTCTGGTAGTTGTTATACTAGCCTGAGATATATTTTGAATAGCCACAAGGTCTCATTGGACCTTTAAGCCTCCTGACTTACAGAGAGCTTAATCAAGAAAGAGAGTAAATCAAGAGAGCAAAGAGAGTAAAAGAGCTTGATTTACTCAAGCTAGGAAAACACCCATCTCCATTTAACAAAGCAAGTGGAGTGTTGTTTACCCCTGTATATGCAGAAGCACAGAGAGGCACGAGACCTTCTGCTCATTTTGACCCTGAATTCAGATTTAGTTTGAACATGCAGAAAAACTTTCTTTCTTCTCACCTCATCAGAATGCATTTGTCAGCTACAAACTAAATGAAGATTCAGATCTATCTTCCACCTTTGACTCTGCTGTTGACTCTGTGCATCACAGTTAAACTAATTATTTCAATTTTTCCCCTGTAATACAACAAATTGTCATTTATAGCAGGCACCGATAGATATGTGGAGATAATATCTATGTGAAAAACATAAATGATTGTTTATTTTCATAACTAACTATATTTAAACTAGTAAGACTGTCATAACACTGTTTCTTTCAATAGAAAGAATCAACACATTGATTTCCATGTGTATGAATGAGGTTTTTTGCTTTTGTTTTAGCAAAACAGGTTATTGTCTTTCAGTCTTGTGTCAAACTTTATAAAGACATACAATTCTTCATTCTCCACAAAATTTGCCACAAGGCTAGAAGACATTCTATTACACAAACTTCTATTTTTAAATGATAGAAAATACAAATGTTCCAATTGTAAAAACAGCTTTTCAGAATCAATTACATATGAAAAAAAGTTGAATACTTAGCGATATACTATTGGGCAGTACCTCCTTTTTATAATACAAAGGGATTTGTTGTGTGTTCAGGTTGTCAGCTTTTCACTAACAAGGCATATTTTCTCATGAACACACTTTAAGAGAAGTTTAAGGAACAAATGTACTGTAGGTTGACTGGCAGTTCAAAGGCTTCAAAGACTCTCTGGAGTCTTTTCCTTTAAAGAAAAAAAAAAAAAAAAAAAAGACATTAACTGTGATTCATCAATCAGTGGTTTATGTAAGCTGATATCATTTCACTTTCGCTATCCATCAAGTCCCCAGGTTTCTTGGTATGCGATAATATGCTTTGTGAGATAATGTCACACAGCTGGCTAGATACAAGTTACTAGAAAATTTAAAGGTGATACACCTAACCTAAGTGCACTTTGAACAGGGACCTCTTCTAAGAGAGCTCAGTCCTAAAAGGTGAGAAATATCCTCATATAAGAGAGGAAGCTCTAGAGACCTGGGTGAGCTTTTGGGAATTGGGCACATAACTATGCATCTACCTGTGAGCACGACTTTCTAACTACAAACATCTCGTTTTTTAAAACATGGGTAATTTTGTAGGATCTCCCTTTCTTGCTCAGAAAGAAGTTGCATGAAATATACATCCTCTTTTGACAAGGGAAATTAAAGAACTGACTTCAGATAACAGTGTACACTTAAGAATCTATCTTAAAAAATACTTTACCTCCATGGTGATGATTTTTACGATTCTTTCAAAAGATGTTTAATCAAATGCTGCAGACTGTTATGAGTAGTATATAAGCCAGCAGGACAATATATGACCTGGAGCAGTGGACTGTAATTACCCATAACACCATGGAGAAGATAGTGACGGTTATGACAACTCCTTATAAAATATTTTAGGAATGTGTTAACCCTTCATTGACATGAAATTATATGAACTGTTATGTTATGCTGATGTAAAATTATATATAACACTGTCAAAGCTCCTATTTTTTCACACAACACCAATAAGCATAAACAATGTGGCAATGCAATAATTTTTGAAAAATGAAACTAGTCATTTTCAGCCTGGGGCACTGCATCAGGAGGTGGTATAGGGATTCTCCAAAGGGTAACAAAAGCAGGCCCACAGTCACTAGAATCATAGTCACAGACAGAGTTCTATCTGGAGTTCTATCCAGAGTTTCTAGCCGGAAGTGTGTAAATCAAGGGGGAAAGAAATGAAGTCCACCAAACTAGACAATAGTTTACAAAATCAAAAAGGCTCTGAACCCAAAAATAGAGCTTATGCTACCCAATCTAAATAAACAGTAAGTACTCAACATCCATGGATTTTAAGATGCTTGTTCTGAAATATCTACTTTGCTGCTCTGCACAGGGTTCTGAATCAAATGCTGTGAAAAGATGAATTTTCAGTTTTGTCCCATTAAAACTGCAGCACTCATTGGCAAAATTTTAACATGAAATTATTTTAATATATTAATGTGTTAATGACATAAAAACTCCAGAACCTCCAGAACCTTTTTGTTGTTGTTGTTGTTGTCTTGCAGTAGTGCAGTGCCTTCAACAACAGTTTATTACAGAAAACATATCCTTTAGAATGAGCCATGCCACTTATAGTACCTAAAGTATTTGTGAGATTTCACATTTAAATATATAAATATTTACTTTTCCATACCATTCATGTCTTCTCCTGTCAGGGAAGATCTCAGGCAAAAGTGGAGTGGTGGCTAATCAGATGGAAACAGCATATGTGTAAAAAAAAAAAAAAAAAAAAAAAAGTAAATTACATGTAAATTGACCATAACAGAGCAAAAATGCACTAAATTCTTCTAGGTATATATGCTGAATTTCTAATGACTTTTTAATGACTTCTTTCAGTAGAGAGGCAATTTCATGTACTGATTCATGTTCCTTGTGCATATCAAAATCTTTTCTCATTTCAAAGTAGAATGAAAAGGTCAGGTCTTCTGCTCACACATACAATAATGCAAGCATACATTAAACACAGCCCCACTGCACTTATCTTTGAAGGAAGACTACCTTATTTTGCACCTAAGTGTGCCTACATATCATAAACAAGTTAATTTATCTTTCATGGTATTGTCAATGTAAATTCTCCTACGCAAGTTAGCACACTGCATTTGCCCCTGGTGAAAAATTATTACTAACATGACTGACTCCCAGTTCAGCACAATTCTCCTTTTTAAACAGGAGAGAAAATGCCACTATTAATAGCAGAGCTGTCAAGACAGCATCATCTGAAAGACTCGGAGTGTTTCAAGACAAAGCCAGATTGTCATTCTCTTGCTGCAGCTTGCAGAAAGAGGGAAAAAAAAAAAAAAAAAAAGTCTTATTGTTGAAAGTCAGATAGTTTAAAAGAAAACTTAGTTTAAACTTATGCATTGGATCAGGTAATGAGGTCTGATGTGATTCTGTGTAGATTTATTTTGAAAACGAGCAGTTTCTCTTAAATTGCTCTCTACTTTTTAGCTATTCACCTCTTCTCAAATAACTACAGGGAGCATGTAGGGTGGTTCCTGGTCTCGTGTGTATCTTCTACAAACAGATAGATGTCTGTGTTCTTTAAAAGATGTTGGGGCAGGAAAGAGGTGTTAAGAGTTCTCACAGTAACACTTAGTAAATCAGAAACAGCATTTCTACACAGACCTAATTCCTTTATCTTTTTTTTCTCTTACAACAGCATGCAGGGAATCTTCATTTTGCACATCAAGTAGATCTGTAGTCACTCTGGACTTGTCTGTAAGGAGACCTAAGCAGTGAGCCAATATGTGAATGTACAGTGCAGTGACTCTGCAGGGAGATATTCCCAAGTAAGTGTCACAGCCTTCCTTTTGGCAAAATAATTTGTTCTGTTTTGAAGGACTCACTTGAGTCCACCTATTAATAGGACTATATATACTATTGTGGTGGTGTATATATGACATTACAGCAATATATCTGAAAGCTGAATACCTTTCTGTAGATGACTCCTCATAGACTGCTACTTTGGATAATCATCATAGCAGAAAGCAATGGATGCCTCAGGTTACCAGGATGGAAGAAGAGCAGTAATATTTCTCATTACTTAGTTAACATTAGCATCTAGAGCCCTTGTAAGTGACATTGATAACCAAAGAAGAGTTCTGCTTTTGCTTATATTTCAGGAAACTGATTTCAGGACAGATTAAAAATATTAATAATTTAAACCATTTGTTGTATGAAAAGTTGAATTGTTGAATGCAAGCCAGTAGGAGCAAGCCATGCAATTGATACTCTATAAACTGTAAGTAGGAACGGCATTAGGAAATAAAACTTATCAATCACTCTGTCATTTCTGACTTTTCTGATCCAAACATAGTTTTTATTTCCCTTGCATGGGAGATTCCCAGCCACAGGAGTTGACTCAGCACAAACTCTCCTGACCCATTCTCAGATCAATCATTAGGAATCGCCTTTTGAGGCTACATCATTGTTCTGTCAATGATGTGAGCTGAGTAGCATTATACATCATAAAGGATGGCTTTAAGATTCTGTTAACTATTCAAATTACTTCATTCCATTTACTAGTCAGTTCCATGGATGGCCACCCTTCATTTCTGAATCACCTGTTTTTTTCCACTGTGGGAGAAATTACCTTTGTCTCCATTAGCTCTTCTGCTGCTGCTTCTACATTTTTGTCAACAGAGTTAACATAAGTTTGGGGATCAACAGGAAGAGCTGACTGAGTTTCTATCAGTGCTGAAATGGCCCATGCCAAGTAGGAGTAACAAAGAAAGGTATACTAGCATGCTAGCAAAAACGTATTTGATAAAACAATATTTAATGAAAGCAGATGCACACATCTTAAGTGCTAAGAGTAGCAAATTACAACTCAACTCACTAGATAATACAAACTGAATAGTATTCATCAATACAGTCACAAGCAAGAAATACTGGGAAGACAGCATTATAGCCAAAATTTTCAAACTTCAGCATTCAAATGCAAAAAATCAGGGAACTACCCAGGTTCCTAATCATGGGAGTCTGGTGCAATTTTAGACACCCTCTGATATTCCACCTAGTCAGCAGTTGCTAAAGCAGTGCCCAGCTAGCCAGGTTCATGCATGTCATTCCTGGATTTCCTAGGGGTTATGAAATCCAACAGGCAACTGTGTCTAGACACCTGACTTACTTCTCTCATTTTAGGATTGGCCACTTGAACACAAGGCACTTAAACTTTTTCAAATGTGCTGACATTATTGATGAAACACTTTTTATAGTTTACTTTTGTTTTGATGCTTAATTCAGACTTCTTTATAAGAAATAAAAGGCTAAATATGATATTTAAAAAAAAAAAAAAAAAATATTACATGAAACATTTTGCTCAACTCGGAAAACTACGAGCTGTGACACTTGCACCATTCTGTTTCATTTCTGGTAGTATTTACACTGACGCATATTAATGTTGTTACTATTGTGATTTCTGGCTTATTCTAAAAATTGAAATATGCTCATTTCAGATTAATGCTTAAAGTTTTTTCTTTTCTGTTTTAATACAACAGGCAAATTAAACCATGAATTACTCACACACTTCTAGCTCCTGGTAACTGAGCAACAGTGTAATTTACTGGAGACAGCTACCTTACACAGCAGAACGTTATCTGGTAAAGTACATGCAACAAGTAATATGGCTTTTTGTGAATCTCACAAGTGGAAAAGGTGCATCCATTACCAAAAGTCTGTATGTGTGTCATTAATGTTAGTAATCAAATACGGAATGAAGAAATTAAAAAGCAGCCATTAAAAAGAGGCAGCAGCCAACCAGGAGGTGTCAAGAATAGCCTAAGAAAAAAGGTAAATATGAGAAAGAGAGGGAGACAACCTTAAATGCCAAGGAACTGAGAACATAAGAGAAGTTAAAGCAACCATGATGGAATTCATTTCACGTACATTTAGACATCTGTAGTGTAAACAGCTACAATGGAGCCAGTCACTCAAGGCTGTTTTTATAGCCAACAAGGAGAAACAGACACAAATCATCTGAGCTGTTCTAGTCTCTTACATTAGGAACATGCACTAGAATGCTCTCTCTATACATCTCACAGTTAGATAAATTCAACTCCCTGGTAAGAGCAGCAGAGACTTGAGACAAGACTGACTCTCTGTTCCTCTGCTGTCAGTATGTTACATTGCAAAGTTCATCCTCTTGCATGTTTACATAGGCAGTTTCCAGAAGGGACTGGGGCATTGGCATTCCATATCCTCTGCTATTTTTGTATACCTCAGCTCTGGTGTCACCTTACCCCCCATATATGCACAACATGTTATATAATTATTTTTATATGGACTTAAATGCCAGTATAAATATGTACAGTTATCATGTAACTACCAAGGACAGAGTTTTCCTGTGTTTCTTTACTGAGAATACTTGATTTCATCTTTAAAATGATAACATTTTTTATGCTGAGTAATTAAGGGTGTTTTTGAGATCAAGGTTAAGGAACTTTATCAGTGATAAAAATAGTACTCACCACTTCACTGATTGATACTAACTGCACAGTCAGTACTTAGTGCCAGGTTCTTGAAATTTCAGGTCTGCTGTCACAGAGATTCCAATATTTCATATTCCATTCTTGTTTGTGTGGAAAAAAATATATATATATACTACTTCTCCATAATAGAATCTGTAACAGAAGCAGTAATTCTTCATTTTATTAACATATCTGAACAATAGCTGGATAGACTTCTTGCTGATTCTGCCAAGATTCTGTGTGGTCCAGGAGAGAATGTAATGCCCCTGGGATACTATGAGCCCAGTTTCATTTCTAGCATACACCCAATAATCTCTATGTCCCTTAAAGCATTAGGGGTTTCCGAAGACATTTTGCAGGACAGCTGGAATTGGGATCTGGGACCAATATTTATTTGAAAAGCTCGTTTCACTTCTCTTACGTCAACCTACAGCTTGATTCAAGTTTGATACATCACTTAGATGCTGATAACTGATTCTGAATATTCAGTCCAATCTTTCAACAACTCAGCCAAACTGCATCTAATCTATCTACTGCTTTTAAGGAGCTGAGGCTCCCTTTTCGCAGAAGCTGAGCATGCCTGCCACTGCTGAGAGCCAGTGGGACCCAGATTTCTTCCCACTCTGGAAGAAGTGCACCAAGGTGCACTTGTTCAATATTCAAACTATGAATATTGGCTGGTGTCAATAACCAGACAGATTATTAGCATAATTATTTCAGCACAATTCTATCTCTGTAAAATGGGTTTACTCATGCCTTCATTTCAAGGGAGTGAAATTGTTGCAGTGCTACAAAATGCTACAGTGAAAATGACACTAGAATGTTATTTCATTCCAGTCAAAAATTATAGTGAAAACATCAATAGGAAACTTTATGGAGAGATAAATCTGTTTCAGATTTTGCACAGAACATATTGCCATGGTGAAGACATATCAAAACTATTCTTACTTCTTGCACACAGGAACTGTCCATCGTGAGCAAGACAAAAGAAACCTAGGGAAAAAAAAATAGTATATGATTGCATCATTAAAAACAGACAGCAAAATATTCAGGAGTAGCATCCCATTTTTTATAAAAACATTTTGTCACTCGCCAAAGTCTTACTGACAGACTAGCTGTTGTATCAGTTTAAGATGATAGTATGCCAGCTAAATATCCCTTCTGCATTCAATCTAAGTAGGACAGAAGCCTGAAGAGATTCAACAATGGATATTTTGCTATTTCAGTACAAAATCTGGTTTTATAGACTAAATGGACAATGAAGGAGGCTTCCAGTCAAGGCAACATCCTTGACACTGAAGTAGTTATAAATGAATTCATGTTCTGTGGGAATATCAAAGATCTATGTGATTCTTATCGCAGAATTCTTATCGCAGAAAACTTTTTCTGTGATCTTTTGTCAACATCTTATCATCCATAAATAATTGAAACACCAGTTTCCCAAGGGCACTCAGGCAACTAAAGGTATAAATAAAGACAACTACTGTGACAGGAAAAAAAAAAAAAAAAAAAAAAAAAAAAAAAGCAATTTGCTTAATTCCCACTGAAATCAGGAAAAAGGATTCCAATCTATATCATTGGCAATCTGCAATAAGGCAATATATTTTGTTATATATTTATTAAAAATTAGTCTCTTAAAAGCTGTATATCTTTTCTGTGAACCATATTCTATGCACACTATAAATAAATTTGCACAGGCAACATTTATTTTGGCATTCCCAGATTTTTAACACTAGTCTTTACCTTCTTAAAAATATTAATTGAAGCAATTTGCATGCATGAAATAAAGAATCTACCAGTGTTAGTAAAACAAAAGATTTTACATTAATAGTGACAGAATTCTCATTCTTATTTATACTTTACTGAAAAATGAATTGATTTCTACATTGTTACCCTGAATGATCACCCTATCTGCCAATTTAAATCATTTTCTCTCTTTTCTTATACCTCACACAGCTTTTAGCCCTTCAAACATGTCTTCATGTTTTGATCATCATATCCTTCTACAATAAACCGTTCCAACTTTAACTATTCTAGCTTTTCTAATATGTCTGTTTTCTTATGTTTCAGTTACTGGTGATCTGTTGTTTCATTTAATCCGGCTTTTTTTATAACTTTTGTTACCTTATTTAGCCCTTGAAAACACCCACAGGGAATATTACCTCAGCATCTTATCAGAACTGTAAAGCTGAGGCTACAGTTCTGATGTGCAGTATGCTATTACAGAATCTTCATGAGGGCATCCTGCATATACTAGGTTAATATTTACTGATGTGCTAATGGAATAATGACCGATCTGCCTCTGCTACTCTCTGGGGCACCTTCTATCTATAGGGATGGGAATTAATGACAGTCTCTCTCTGCTGCCTGATGTCAGAGCTGAGAAAGGTGTGAAGGGTATATAAGAGCCGTATTACTTGTCAGCAAGAAAGGGGGAAAAGGGATACTCCAGAGCTAGATGCAAGCGTGGAATTGTTGCATGCACCCTTCCTGCTAACATAGGCACTCATCTTCAGTTAGCTGCCTGACTACTACAAGGTAAACAATTTGTCTTTTTTCTTATTTAAAATTAAATGCAACAGATGTGCTTTCAGGAAAGCACAGTGTTTCTCATTATTAATCAATAGCATTTTTCAGGAAAAGGCTAAAATAACTTTGAGGTACATTGCACTTGGGATCAAAATTTGAGATTAGGACACGTCAGGAAATGCAAACCAAAGATATGGGAAAGGATTGACACAACTAGATGGAAAATGAACATTTACTGGTGAGAGCTGTCTGTCTAAAACTGCATGTCACTGAACCTGTGGGGATCATTTTTTACTCTAGCCTGTGAAAAAGACTGGCTGCTGTTGATTTAGGACAGAATGGGAACTGGTAATAGGATACACTAAAGAGTATTTGGGATTGCTTTCAGTTTTGAATCGTTATTCTTTTCAGAAAGTTTGGAAGCAAAGATGTGCAACCTAAAACTGTCAGTTTTCTTCATTGTACTTTCTGTCACACTGAGCTGTTTGGAAGCTACACCTATTGAGAAGTGAGTAACAAATAATAATATTTATTTCTATATAAGGGAAATATTTAGATTGTTGCATGAATTGCTTTTACTTTCATGTCCCAAATAACATGAGCAAAAGTAGAGCTTTTCAAATCCTCAAGTGTATTTTATTGTTTAAAGATTATTATCTGTGGCTGATGATCTATCTGATGGGACTTCCAAGAGGCAAGGATGGATATTGCCCATAATGTCACAGAATACACTCTCAGGACTTAGTGAGGAAATGCCAGAACAACCAGCAGCAAAGACAAAAAGGTATTGATTTCCCTTGTTTGTTCTTGTCATATCACTTAGGATTCAATTGTGAAGTAAACTTTAAGCCAGTGATATTTTGTTACTTGAGACTTCCTGCATGTTGTCAATTCTAAAACAGCTTTGAATAACCTTCCTCTTGTAAATAGAACCATTCAGTAAGATCAAAGGGTAGAAAGTGAAATCCACAGACAAAATTTGCAGATCATTTATCAGTTCACAATTATAACTTTTTCATGAATGAAAAAAAAAAAAAACACACCTACAAATGCTATATTTCCTTGAGAAATAAGGTCTATTTTGAGAGGGCTTTTTAATTTAAATATCACATTTCCAAGCCTGAGTTGGGGGGGAGGGAAGAAATATATCCTGCATAATAACATTAATGCTCTGCTAGAATAAAATTCTTTTAAAACATAACTATTTCCTGTAAGTAAAAAATATTTCATTAGTGTTAAACATCAATTTAATCATGGGAAGAATGAAAAGAAGAAATTGGTTTTGACATAATGTAACAAGTCTGAAATGCATTCATGTTCATAGAGCCATAAATCCAATTTCAGGTAACTTTTTGATGAATAAAATAGCATTTCAAAAAGTATTTTTAAATCTGCTAAATGACAAACATCACTGAACTACTCTATCAGTTCTTTGGGCTTCGGATTTAAATATATACATATATATATATTATATCAAAATTTGGTTACCTTCCAAAATAATTTAATAACAGAGACTAAGTCCTTGCATTTTTACAGCTCTTGCTTTTTTAAAAAAATAAAACAATAATTGTAATAATCATACACAAGGCTTCATCTTTATGAGTGCGGTATGCCCTATCTGCTTTTCTAGGGCCATGCTTACAATCTGTTACTGGGTGCGCTGTCTCATTGAAGCACATATTCAAGTAAAGGCTACGGATTAGAGAGCTAGTAGGCATGATGGATTCAGTCAAGCTTGACATCAATTAGTAAACTCACAACTTCCTGCAAGGACTGGAGTTTTAAACTTGGAGTGTGGGGGCCTGATTTGGTATCATTAAAGAAAAGGAGAACTCTGCCTCCACAAAGAATTCAGGATTTCTATGAGAAGCAGTTGCTGTTTGAACCTCATATATTAAGGGCTTGATTAAACTCTTTTTACATCTATAGAAAAAAACAGGGAAAATCTAACAGAATCTGTATCAAATCCTATGCAACCATTTACTTTAAATGCAGTTACATGTTTAAAATATTGACTGTTTAGAAATTGCTGTCTATTTGCTGATCAAGAACCAGTATAGCACAGACATTTCTCCCACAATTGCTATCCCATTTGTATTCTTAGATAATACAACTAACTCTAAAAGTCTAGATGAAATTTTAGATAACAGATTTAGTAAATCCATAAGTAAATATATTAGTAATTGTTCTCATAGGTAAATATATTAGTAATTGTTCTGAGTTTGAAATTGGAAATTGTAGCTCTTGACAGTGAATTTCTACTGAAAAGTGTTGTCTACTAAATGCCACATCAACATGAAGCAACCCAAGAAAATTAACAATAATTCTATAAGCAATCTCATTTTAAAATACAATCTCAGGTACAATAATCTCAGTTTAATACAATCAAGTATTTATGTCTGAAGGAAAAGCACAGTAGTCTAAAAAAGCTTAAAAGACTTTCAAGATATCAAGATATACAGTAAAATGTTTCTCTTTCAAGATAAACATTTTACTGTGATTAAAACAAAAATCTCATGCTGCTTATATCCTACATAGAATTTGTAAAAGGTCTGTTGGCTCAGACAATAAAATGTTCTTTTTAGATAGAGGCTCATCCATGGACACTCTTACAGACTTTTACAGCAAATTCAAGCTGCTTGTGTTCCAACAAAGATGTGGCTCCTATTTATTACTGAAGAAATCTCTGTTTAGACAGAGATTAGTAAATCTTAAGTGGTATTGAAGCAGTTGAGAACACCTGCCACCTCTCATGATCATGACACAGCTGGGAGAGTCTTTTGGCTCAGACCATTTAGTATGGACTGGAAGGTTACTGTTCATTGAGAGCAGGATATGATTTGGTGGGAATAAGAGAACTAAATAAATGTTAGTAGTTGTCATTATGTTAGTAATCCTCATGATATCAGCAAGAACTCTAAATAGACTTAGAAGTTCAGCTTAAAGCTAAACATTTAGTCACTGTTTTCACTTACTGTCTTAACGATAGTATCATTACAGGTTTTCTAGATGTCATAAACTGCTTTTCTGAATATCAATAAAAGTGACATATGACTGTTAAGGTCTTTGCATTTAAATAAACACCATCATTAAAACTGATAATAGCACACAGTGCAATTTTTTTTTTTCAGGCACAAAGTAGGTGGTAGGAAGATTGTAATGTTCCTGTATTTGTGCACATATTAAAAGAACTCCCACATTAGCACAGCTCAAATGACTTTTAGAGGTGGCACACCTGATTGCTCATCATTTGACTTCATTTTGGCTCTTTTTCTTTTACATTAGTAGTCACCATCTGGAGAAACGGAAATGCAACACCGCTACATGTGTGACACAACGCTTGGCTGACTTTTTAGTTCGTTCCAGCAGCAACATCGGAGCAATTTATTCACCTACAAATGTGGGGTCCAATACATATGGAAAGAGGGACACAAATGGGCTTCTAAGCAAAGAACCCCAAAACAATGCACAGCTTTAGGGTGTTAAAATGACTACTGATACAGTTTTCATTAAGAGTTCAGTTTCTAATGTATCAATAATGTTTCAGTCATTTATTACTTGTACAGTCTTAACAGTGCCTTGTTTTCTTTGTGTGCTTATATGTAATTTATGTTTGTCATTTCACTATGCGTCTGTGCGTGTACAATGTCATGCATAGGCTGTTGTTTCAACTCCATTAAGAACTCCAGAAATCTGCTTGTCAAATTTCTTTGTAAAGGAAAATAATAATAATAATAATAATAATAAATGGAAAACTAATTGCAACAGTTTTTTTTTTTAATTATTGTTATTAAAAGGCTGAAAAAGATAACCATGATGTGGATGTCTTTATAGTCGCAGTTTGGTAAGAGGAAAGCAATTATCTTAATTAAGACCAACAAAAATTCGAATGGTAGAAGAAGTAAGGTCCTAATTTAAATAACATGGAAGAATCTGCTGGTTTGGAAATGTCTACAGTGCCTTGTTTTGCCCAGCTAAAAGAACAACTAGATTAGATACTATGGCTGTATTGTGTGTATGATCAGACCAGCTAATTGACTGGTCTCTTTCTACCATAATGTGCCTAAAACTAGAAGCAGTCTTGCAGCACAGATTTCTATACATACTGAGCATGGGATTTTAAGAGTTTACTATTCTTTCTTTAAGACAGTATCAGTAAAATGTAAGAGTCATGAGCATAAGCACATTTTAAATATGAATAAAAGAAATTCACGTAAGAAGCTGGCAGAAACATTATTCTTTGTGTATTCCTTTCCTTGAACTTAAGTAATAAGGGAAGAGACAAAACCAACCAGTGGTTGAAGCATCAAAATCTATCATAGATGCAAAGTAAATTTGCCTGCTGACAAAACAGGCATTTTTTTTTGCAGGTAGCAATTACATTGCTACCAACATAGAGGAAAACTAGTTTAGAGATGGGCAGACATTAGTGGAGTTTTCACAGTGTCATTTTCTCCTGCCTCAGTCCAGAATCACCACAGGCTTAATAAACATTTGTTCTTTTAAATGTTATGCAAACTTTCACAGAAGTGACATTGTAGCAATGGGTGTTTTGTTCAACATTTTCTCAAGGAGACTTCATAATCATCTGGAAAACATGACTGGCCAATTATGAAAAATATTCAGCAGAAGCTTAGTGCTGGAGAAGCAAGTGAAACTTTAATAATTGCCACTGGTTGATTTATATGTGTTGTAAATAATGCCTTGAAATATAAAAAATTGTGTTAAATCCAATGTTAAATGGTACATTCCCTTCATTTCATAAATAATAAATGGAAATAAAAATTACTGCACAACTTTTCTGCTTTAAAACTGCTACTGATTACTCTGTTGAGAAAAGTTTCTATCTTCAGTGAAATTCTAATATATATTTATTGTAAAAGTTCTTGAGAAAGCCATTCAGATGGCATTAAATTTATCCCATATTTCTGCCACCTTGAAATGCTTTCCGTTCAAGTGTTTTTCAGATATGTTATGCACCCATTATGAGTTTAATTTGTTTTTCAGCTAGAATATTTACTTTTCAGAAAACAAACAAGAAAATGACAGGATAGCTGTGGAGTGTCACTGTGACATTGTTTGTACAGAGGAGAAAGCAGGAAGAATTTTTACTGCAGGTAGATGCTGATTTCTAGGCTGATCCCATCCTGCAATATGTACAATGCATTATGCATCAAATTCTGTTCTTTGAGCTGCCATCTGACAAAACAAAGCACAGACTATCTATGCTTGGTTGCAAGGGAACCGTTTACATTACTTTCTGCCCTATGTTCTTCCAAACCTGAAGGATTTAATGCTAACATCTATTTAGCATGTTTGCCCCATTTGGCAAAATATTAAAAAATAAAAAATAAAAAAAATATAAAATGTTACTCATTTCCCAGACCACTGAAGCAAATGATACAGTAAGAGATGTATCAATAGCTCAGAGGAGGACCGCCTAACTTTAGCTGCTTTTTGTCTAACCACTTGTCAATGCTCTCCCGCTATTTGGTGGAGAAAGTCAGCTGCTTTCAATATATCCCAGTTTAGATACCTATTTTAGGAAAGGATGAATCACCCTCTTGAAGAGCCTCTGTTTCTTCATTGACAATAGAGAATGTCTAGACAGTTAGTTAAAAATGGGTTAGTGTAAGATAACTAGAGTTAGATGACATGAATCCCACCTTCAGTTGGTATGAACCATCCAACTTAAAATAAATAAATAAATAAATGAATAAAAGCTTGGTACAATAAAACACACATACACACACACACACACACACACAAAAAAAAAAAAAAAAAAAAAAAAACTTAAGCTCTAAATCACCAGAGTGATCGATTCTCATATTCCGAACTAAATTAATATGTTTATCCATTTAGAGCATCTTGAAGAACTGCCTACAAAGTTGTTTCTCCATGTATGCCCTTGAAAACACAACTCTGCTACCCTACTTACTCCTGTATAGTTAGCACCAACTGCACTTAGACTAGTCATGGTAAGCCTGGATACAAGCATACACATAGTGAATGAGTCAGAAAAAGAGATGGATTTAAATAGAAAAAGAAGATAAATGTTAAACATGAAATCATCAGCACCCCAAACAGCATAACTTCAGACATTTCAGAACATGAAGACTGCTGGGTGAAGCCAAATTAAATAACAAAATCACAAAAAGTTAAAACAAAGTCCTCTAGGCACTTTAAAAATCCCAATGTGTATTTATCTGCATCCCTAGGGAGCTAAATATTTGCTGAGAATCATGTCTAACATAACTTTGGTTCTTACACTTTATCTGGCTATTCTACATCTTTCAAAGAAGTAAGAAAAGAAAAAGCATAAAAAGTGGGAAATCGAGAATGTAAACAACATGATGAGGTTATTTTCCCTTTAAAAATAAAAATACTAAATCTCTGTGTTTTAGTGGCTTCTATTACGTTCTTTTTAAATGGAACAGAATAGGGACATAATACTGAGTTTCATTAAATGAACAGGAGAAGAAAAAATCATCAAACAAGCAAAAAATTTTAAAGATGATACAAACATCAAGAATATATTAAATAGAGAAATGGACCCTAGGGGCTAATGTTTCTCAGGAACCATGACAGCTTCATAAAAGACAGGATTTATATATTTTTGTGTGATTAATGGAGTTAGGGTAAGAAATTGATTTCACTTTGAAAAGTTTGGGCTAAAACTAAGAAAGCACGATATTCATGCAACATAAAATGCTCTTCTATTGAATAGCAACTTTTGAATGGACAGTTTCAATTTTCATTAAGGAAATATCCATATTATTCAGATAAATAAGATTCTTGGAGAAGACCTCAAGTACAGCATTGGCAAAGCTTTAATTCACTTTCAACAGGATAGTGTTATTAGGAAGTCTGGATTTTACTGAATTATTTTCTAAAACTTTTGAAAAGTCAAGATGTTGATACTATAAGTAAAATCCTTTTCCTGTAATGCACTACTGAATATTTTCAGAAGCTGCCATCTTCACTTGCTAGAGTTATGCTGGGTTTGAGTTAACTAGCTCACTTAAAATATAACTTGACAGTTATGGTAGACTCCTTTTTTTTAGAGTAACAAGGTTAAGTAATTTTGTTGTACAGCTACATTATCATATAGAAAAGGGACTGCTCTACATAGCTTTTGCAATGCAGCTAGCAAAAAGCTTTGTTAAGGTATGACATTTCCTTGCTGTATGCAGAATATAAAAATAATGATTGAAGTAACATGAAATAAAACCTTTCTATGGGATATGACAACTTCTGTTTCAAACATCTTACTGTTACCTCTATTTTTCACACTTGGGAGAAAAAAGAAAAAGTTCTACTGAAAAATAAAATATATTTGAATTATTTTTGTGGTCTCTGTATGCTTCAACAACCAGACTCAAACTCAGACCTGAAACCCGCTGGTAAAACTAAGCTTCAATTTAAAAACAAAGCCCCTCAAGATCTGTATTCTCTGCTGATCAGTTTTTATGAGAAGTAGATAAATTGGTTTCCAGCTTCACTAGCTATGAAAATTATATATTCTTAACTAGGTCCAGTTAAGTATTTATCTAACTAAAAAACATATTAAAATCAAAACGTTAAAAGTAATTCTCGAGCTAGGGATCCAAGTTATATGCCATCAAAAGTTGAAAGCCATGACATCAGAAACTGGCTAAAGAACAAGACAATGGTGATAAGAGAATAGTTAAAACTGCTCTTCATTATGCAAAAAAAAAATAATCTCCTTGAATGCTAAAAAAACTGATCAAAAAGATCACATTTACATCCGTTTTAATCCTAACAATAGGCTTGCTCTGAGTAACAATCATGCCATAAAGTCACTATTTCCTAGAAATGCTTTTATAAACAAAAAATCCATATAATTATTCAAATTAAGGATCTTAAACCTGCCTCTACTTTAATAATATTTTTGCCTCTATATTAAAAGACTCTGCACTATATGAAAAGATTCAGCACTAATGAGGGTGAAACTGTTTCTGATAGCCCATTTTGCAATACCCTTAACACACATGATTACTGCAAAGAGAGACTGAGCCTTGTTGCAGAACAACTGGTGACACCTAGGGTGGTAGAATCTAGTTGAATTATTTTAGTCCCAAGTTTTGACTGGGGCATTCTCTACAGGGTGGGTTGTTTTTTTAGTCGTTGCTGTTTTCAAAAGGAATTAAAATACTGGGACATATTAAAATAATTGCAATTCTTTAAGTACAGTGCATTACATGTGTGAATTGAATTAGCTGGAATCATTTTTGAATGAAATGCTACTTGATATAATTAAAACCAGCAGAAGTTTACTATTATTTACACTGCCAACAGAAGCAGATCATTGCATTCAAACACAATCAGTCCTTATTCAATAAGCAGTTCCTTTAGAGCAGGTCAAAGTGGGACTTGCCTTCTTCCAGGGAATGTGTAAATATTTTATCAGCCTGTGATTGTCAGCCCAGCACTGAAGAATCTGAGCTACTTAAATGTCAGAATATGGGTCATTTTCGAACACTGTTCTTGGATGATCCCATTACTTGTGTTGCATATGGATATGGAACTAGCCACATAGCAGATGATTAAAACAAACAAACAAACAAACAAACAACCTTTTAAATGGTTACTGGTAGACATTTTTTATTTATATTTTCCCTGCTTTGTTACAATACAAGAAGGAGAGAGTAAAATGAAGATATCGGGACAGTATATTCTTTGTTTCACAGAAAATAAAAATTTGAAGTAGTGCATGAGACTGAGAAAAGTTCAAGTGTATCATAGGATGAAAGATTATTTCACTTTTCCAAGCCCTCTTTTAGATTTCAGGATGACCACACAGTTGTAGCAAAGAGATCAGAAGTGACTACCTCCATTGTAACAATTTCCACATCTCCAGAGAAAGTCAGCAAGAAGGACCAGCACATTTTGGACCTGTTCTGGATGCACTACCTTGAAAGATGCTGTCAGAGCAAGTGGCCATCTCATGTACTTCCTGGCAGCCACTGACTTCTTAACCAGTTTCATAAATCAGGCTGCTCCCCAGCAATTGGTGCTTCAAGCATCTGAATGTAACACTTCCCCACCATCTGTTTCTGTTAAACTGGCTCCAGACATACTGCAGGTTTCCAGGAGTAGGCATCCATGCTGCTCACAACTGCAGGAGGATGTGTACGTATGGGCAATGGGGCTAGCAGAACCTGAGGCCAGGAGAAGCCACAAGTTATTCATACCTTTCCTTACTTCTTCTTTGGTTTTCTGAGGTTATCCCCTCATATCCTTGCTTTCTTGAGGAAGGTTTATTGAGCAAAGACTTTCTAAAAACATTCTTCAGTCCATAGTTAGTTGTTGTTAACTCACTTTTCTTTCAGAAGCCCCTTCCCAAATAAAAAAGCAAATGTTGCCACTAATTTTTACTACTGTTTTTTTTCCCTGTAATTACATTAGGACTTTCCCAAGAATCTCTGCATGCACTCCACATACTAATATGCAGCTTACACACTGAGGACAAAGCCAAACCAGATGTAAGCATGTTTGGAAAAAACTTCATCAAAATATCATTACTTGAACCAGAAAATGTAAACAGTAAATAAAATAGCATGGTGTGTCAGCCTATTTCTGGAAGAGAAGTTTGTGTTTTTCTCATTATTCATTCAGAGCTTTCCCAGCTCAAATCCAGGCCAATGAAGAACAGCATCAACATCAATACGAGCTCTGTAACCATAAACACACTGAGTAAGCCTAATGTAGTATAAAGATCCTAGACCATAATATTTGGAATTAAATTACTGAGGAAATCTGCTTCACCCTAATATTCTACCTCCTTCTTCCACACCTTAGAAATACAGCAATATTGTAATTAAAAAACAAACAAACAAACAAAAACTCTTTCCACATTTTTGCCATTAAACAATTGACATTGGAGACAAATGACTCTACCAAGGGTTCTGCTAACTTTCTCTGGAGTATGAACCTCAGGGTTGTTTTCAGCTGGATCATCATTAATGTCTGAAAGGAAGGTAATCACATAACTAGCCAATCTCAGGACTAACGGAGAATAGCTGAGACAGTGACTTTACAGATCAGTATGCTGCAAAACTTGCCCCATAAAATTAAGAAAGAAATCACTCTAACCCAGAAGAATATGCTCATGTTCAGTTCTCATTCCAGCAGACGCAAAAATATTTTTACTACATTTTTCCTGTTCCTTATGAGATGCAGGGGCCCAGCTGTCATCTTGCATTTCCCTAATTTCACCACATTTTGCACAGTGTGTTTGACAGCACTCTAGAATCCTCATAGATACTGCCTCACAGAGAGCCATAAATAGGGCTTATGATACAGAATTTACAGAATTTCCCCCTTTTTTTTTTTCTTTTTTTTTTTTTCCTAGCAAGATCATTCCCACAGGAAAGGATGTTTCCTCCCTCACTCTGAAGTGCAACAAGGGAGAAGAACCCGACCTGCAAATGCATTCCTCCTTCCAAGCCTTTTTTTTTTTCTTAATTATTTTTTTTTTTCTTGGGAAAGCTTGAAGGGGAAAAAGGAAAGAAGGAAAATCAGTAAATAGCTAACTATGGCTTTAAAAGCAGTACAGTACGGTCAGCATAATGAGAAAGGAGAGGATAAGCTTTGGATAGCTCTCCCATAGAGAACTAGTTTCATCCTAGAGCTGCAACTCTTACTTTCTTCATTTAATTATCATATTAAGTAACAGATTTTACTGTGTAAATTCTGCAGAATTTAACTTACTGCTACAACATGTCTGTGGAAAGAACCAAGACTCTGTATATTTTAAGAAATTCTCCTCTGTACACTCTATTTAGAAATGCAAGCAGAAGACTCCAGTGAGATCAATCATAGTCATAAATTTTACTGCTCAGATATTACACTACATTTATTTATATATCTTGAAAGAGACTGGAGATTGGGTATCTGACTAATGCTAAGGTTATAAATTGCTCAGAGAAGAAATCTAAACCTAACTGCAAACTTCCTCCTTATCCAAACACATCCATCACATTCTAACAATTTGAAGTATAATTTTAATCAAAAGTGATCTGGACATTTTTTATTTTATTTTATTTTTTAATCCAGAAAACTGCATTCAATGCATATTCACTGACAATTAAAAAAAAAAAAAAAAAAAAAAATTAGTTTGTTGATTGTATTACCATTAGAACTAGAGAACCAGAACAAATCAGTTTCTCTTGTGTTTTCTATATCCCATAAAACCTTTTTTTTTTTTAAAGTTTGCATAATCATATCCTATAACTGAAATCAAGTTATACACTAAGTAAGCTGGCACAAATTGCAAACTCATTTTACATGCTTGATGTGTGCCACCCTGTGCCTTGGAATCTGTGTAATCTCTCTTGAAACAAACACCTGTTGTTTCAATCTGATGAAGTCATAAAGAGTGTACCTGCCTTCTTGTTTACCTTTGTGGTTCACTCTGAAACCTAAAAAACACTGCTCTTACATGAACACCCAGCAATTGTGCTGCAGCTAGATGCAGGCAAGAAAGTAAATAAATAAATAAAAATAATATATTATTATATATAATAAAATAAAATAAAAATTACACTGGTGATATGTCAATCTGTTGATAAAGACATTTCTTTTGGGCAAAAAGATTTGTTATCAACAGCAGTTTGGAATGTCAAACGGTCTTGGATTTCTCCTTTGCAAATAGAGTAAGTTTGACATTCAAATCCATGTAAGTCTACCAATATGTTATTTTGCCAGATCAACTTTTCAAAGCAAAGCTTAACTTAAAAGTCTGGATAAACAAAAAGTCATGTGTGTCACATACCAGGGGAAGTTTCAGTACAAAGTGTGTCTCAATAAAATCCAAATACACAGATATACGGTAAAGCATAAATATTTTTATGTCTCTATCACTTGTTACCACCCAATATATCATCTGTTTAACCTTTTGTAGTACTTGCTATGTCACTCTCTTATATATGTGCTCTTTAAACCCATGTACTTTTTTTCCCACCTCCTCTTTAACATTTTTACTTTTTAAGGCATTAAAATACATTGTTGCAGCCACAGAACACTCCTAGTGCACTTACCTTTCCCCAGTTTGCAGTAAATAGTATTAAGTACTAATAGTATTAACTCCTATAGAAATGTCACACTTCTCCTGCCACCCTGCACATAACTTTTCCCCTAACCATTGCTTTGCAGGAGGTTTGATCACATCCTGAGCTTGCTGCAATCTGTCTTGCATTGCTTGAATGCTTCTATCTAGTGCTTTCACTCTTTCCTCTTCTTAAAACAAAGATAACTTATGAAAAGTTTAGTTTTTGCAACATCCCCATATATAGATGGGAGATCTTATACCACCTAGTTCTGAATATAACCTGACACATCCTATTACTAAGAGTACTAAAGGGAATAGAAAAAAGACTTCTATGAGGGTAGAAGGAAAAATAGCAAGTTGTCTCCCAGTCCTTTACTGATTATTTTTTTTTTTTTTTTAAATGAGAATATTGAGAACATGGAAGTACAGCTTGTGGATAGAACACTGGCACACTTGAGATGAGACACTCAGGGAGGTCACAGCAACAGCTCTGCTCCCTCAGAGCTCTCATTTTTTCCCCTTGAGCATTAGAGAGCAGGGCAAGGTCATTCTCAATCAGCACTAGGGCCAGCCAGACTCCAGACTTTCTTTTCTACACAACTCCTGAGACATCAGAAGTCAGGACCTCTTCTTCAGCTACAAGATTCCCATTTCAGCTCTATTATGAAGATCCCTTCCCCATCCCCGTAGCCCCATTCACCTCCTACCCCTTATAATGACCTTTGCTTAGCTTTCCCATACCTATACAGTACCCAATACTTCCAAACCTTTGGCTCCCCAGTACTGGCAAGGCCCCTGCTCTCCTGTCCTTCCAGCCTCTTAGCATCCACGCTGTTCCAGAGGCTGATGGCAGCTATCCTGCTATGCTGTATCTCAGCACAGATATGATACTTGAAAGATTCAAATACCAGTGAGAATACGATTTTGCTGTGATCGGATACTACTGCCTAAGGAACCGAAAGTAAACAGAAAGTGGCTTGCCACTTGAATACAATTACGTAGCTGAAGCCATACAACAAATAAAACTGTTATGCCTTAACCTAAAATAATAATTAATTAATTAATTAATTAAATTAATTAATTAATTAATATGATGGCAATGCAGAAGGACCCAGTACCCTCATAGTACCCCCACTACCAGAATGAATCCCTTCCTCCCTTTTACCTCCACATCTTCAGTACTCAGTAGCCAGTTTCTCATTGGCAAGCCATGGGGTATTGATTACCATCCACACTCACCCTTGGTCCAGACTGCACCTGATAGATGAGCTAGAGTTCTCTGCCCATGAACTGCAGCCCTGCACTGACTCCTGACAGCCCCAGAACTGCAGAGTTTACTTCTCTGCTCCTCCACCCAAGTCCACCCTCTCCAGCAGAGCAGCAACATCCAAATTCAGTGTTCAAGCTGCTCTCCTCTCTTTCAAAGAAAACTTACAAAAGCAGCTGCAAGCCCAGGAAGACAGCCGAGTTTGTTTGCCCTTGAAAGGAGGTGGTCATACAAGATGAAAGACAAAATGAGCAGAAAAGTCCTAAGGAAAAAATATACACTCTACATCTCCTCTAGGCATTAATCAACAATTTTACAAGTTGGGCAGCAAAATGCCACTTTCACAATCCCTGGTAAAGTTTTGTGATTTGTTTTGTTTTGTTCTTTAATTCAACACAAATAAAGAAATTCCTAACGTAACAGCATACAGTTTGCCAAGAAGAAAACACCAAATTGATGAACTGAGGTTCTATCTCATTAACATAGCATGTGAAAGAGCCTAATAATTCCTTTAGACAGTGCAATAAATGCCCTCGGAATTAATATAGTTGCAGTTTCTATAAGCAACAGTGTCAGCAAAGAAGGTAAAGGTCTGTGCTTAATAAGTTTCACAGTGGCAGTTGCTGAGATCGTGAATGAGTTAATACACACACACACATACATGTATGCCTTTGGCCCATTTGCAATAATGCCATGAGGTGGCTCTTACAAGTCAGCAGAAGGGCATTTCTATAGAAGAAACCTCTGGAAAACAGAGAAGACAAGGGTAAACTACTTGGAGAGAAGAAAGAATGCTTCCTCACTGACACCCCAAATGTGGTGAAAATGGAGTCAGAGAAGCCTGCTTAGCCACTTTTTTCACGTGAAAATTGCAGCTGATGGCATTATTGCAGCTGATGGCTTTTCATTGCATGCTATGAAATCTCTGGCTAGCTAAAACTACCAGGTAGATGACAAAAGCAGAGAGTAAAGCATGCTTTAGTCCACAGTGTGCTATCCATCTGCCAGAGTACAACGTTTTCCACCTTCCTTTGCCTCCTTCTCTCTGCCTGGAGAGCAGTTGTGAATTATCCTCAGTGCTTCCGTGGACACAGACCATGGGCATCAGTGCCAGGCCTGAGGATTGTCCTCTCATTCTGGGTGATGAACCTCTTTGCCCATGTTACCAGTTTATTAACACTGTGGCTCTGTTCTTCAAAGAGGCAGTCTTCCAAAACTTACATTTTTGTTCTTTTTGATTGCACTGATGCATTAAGTAAGCTTTTCTGGCTGAACTAAGGTTAGCCCATGGGTTGGACAGGTACACTCTTTGCTGGGTTAAAAACCGGCTGGACAGCTGGTCCAGAGAGTAGTAGTGAAAGGAATGAAATCAAGGTGGTAACCCGTCACCAGTGGTGTTCCCCAGGGGTTGGTGTTGCAGCCCATCTGCTTTAATATCTCTATTGATGATTTGGATGAGGGAATTAAGTGTACCTTCAGTAAGTTTGCAGATGACACCAAATTGGGAGGAAGTGTCGATCTGCCAGAGAGTAGGAAGGCCCTGCAGAAGGACCTGGACAGGATGGGCTGATGAGTAGAGGCCAATGGGATCAGGTTCAACATGGCTAAGTGCCGGGTCCTGCACTTTGGCCACAACAACCCCATGCAGTGCTACAGGCTTGGGGGACAGTGCCTCAAAAGCTGTGCAGAGGAAGAGGATCTGGGGGTGTTGGTTGATGCTCACCTGAACATGAGCCAACAGTGTGCCCAAGTGGTCAAGAAGGCCAACAGCATCCTGGCTTCTATCAGGACTAGTGTAGCCAGCAGGACCAGGGAGGTGATCATTCCCCTGTGCTCTTCTCTGGTGAGACTGCACCTCAAGTACTGTGTTCAGCTTTCGGTCCCTCAGTGCAAGAAGGACATTGAGGCCCTGGAACATGCCCAGACAAGGGCTACGAAGCTGGTGAAGGGCCTGGAACACAAGTCCTGTGAGGAGCAGCTGAGGGAACTGGGGCTGTTTAGTCTGGAGAAGATGAGGCTCAAGGGAGACCTTCTGAGGTCTGACACATCTACCTGAAGGAAGGTGTGGGGAGCTGGGGGTCAGTCTCTTCTCACAGGTAACTAGCAATAGGACTAGAGGGAATGGCCTCAAGTTGCACCAGGAGAGGTTTAGGTTGGAAATTAGGAGCCATTTCTTCTCAGAAAGAGCAGTCAGGCATTGGAACAGGTTGCCCAGGGAGGTGGTGGTGTCACCATCCCTGGGTGATTTTAAGGAAAGGTTGGGCCTGCTGCTTAGGGACATGGTTTAGTGGGTGACATTGGTAGCAGGGTGATGGTTGGACTCAATGATCTTGAAGGTCTTTTCCAACCTTAATGATTCTATACTTAACAGATTTGACACAGATGAACAAACTGACTCCCTAGATGAAATGCAGCAACAAGAATCAACATAATATTCCCACTCTCCTCTGCGCTGGTATGGCCTCACCTCAAGTCCTGTGTGCAGCTTTGGCTGCCACGAGATAAGAAGGACATAAGGCTATCAGACAGTGTCCAAAGAAGGTCTAAAAAGATCGTGAAGGGTCTAGAGGGTGTGATGTGTGACGATTGGCTGAGGTCGCTTGGTTTGTTCAGCCCAGAGCAGAGCAGGCTGAGGGGAGGCCTCATGGCAGCCTGCAGCTCCCTCACAAGGGGAAAAGAGGGGCAGGTGCTGAGCTCTGCTCTCTGGGGACAGCAACAGGACTCAAGGGAATGGCATGAAGCTGGGACAGGGGAGGGTCAGGCTGCGCGTTAGGAAAAGGTTCTGCACCAAGATGGTGGTCGGGCATTGGAACAGGCTCCCAAGGAAAGTGGTCATGGCACCGAGCCTGCTGGAGTTCAGGAAGTGTTTGGACAACGCTCTCAGACATAGGGTCTGGTTTTTGGATAGTCCTGACCAGACCCAGCAGTTGGACTCAAATACCCTTATGGGTTCTTTCCAACTCAGGATATTCTATGATTACTGATTAATAAGAGTCAAGCTGTATTAAGTATAGGACAAACAAAAACTCTACACGTTTATATCTGACGGCTACAGGTATCAGGTGAGCAGGAACTAACACAATCAGTGGAAAGGCTGAGCTGGGGGAGAGAGGGTAGGAAATAATATTGCTACTGCTGTAAAATGCCTTCAGCCACTGAGTAACCTAATTACTGCAGTGACACTCATTTGTTTTTTAGAATACATAAGAGTGGCAAAACACTGAATAAAAGCCACAGTGATGGAAAAGAACTGTGGAAAGAACTGAAGACCCCTGTAGCTCAGTGTTATGGTGTGCATCATTTATGAGGGATGTGAGGAATGAAAATAACCCTTAGTATTATTTATGTTCATAGCTTACATTAGACATAGGAAAAAAAGAGGAAGAAAAAACCCCAAACCCTTGGCAATGAAATGTTAGTAGATGTTATATATAGCTCTTAATAAAAAGAAAACAATCATATAAAAAACAGGTGAGCTAGTAAAAGGAGAAACTAATATAAGAAAAAATAATAATAATAAATAAAGCAGAAATTGAGGATCTTTATATAATTCTTCAGAGGGCAGTTTGGACCCCAGAGACTGTCTATTGAATACCCTGGGGGAAGGTTAAGAAAAGTGAGAATGGAACAGATAACGCAGAGGATATAGAAAGCAGTAATCAGAAAGCTCATAAGCAATCACCTATGACAAAGAAATGCATTTATGTAGACCATGCTAAGTTCTGGAAACCAGAAAAAAAAAAAAAAGGAGAAGTACAAGTAGCACTTCAGCCAGACAGGATTCTGAAATAATTTCTACCATGCCACAGAGTACATATTATTTTGCAGGCATAAATCATAATGATAGATGCTAAAGAGCTTTGTACAATTCTGACTATGATGTATCTTGTACTGGGGAATAAAACTAAAGAAATCAGTCAATATCGTAAGACAAAAATTCCTCCCCAAAACTGCCCAAGGCAATTGGAAGGGAATATACCTGTTCCACACATCTAAAATGCTCAAGTCCCACATGTAGAAGTATGTATTTCCATAAAAAGGGATTTACATTATATGTCAGCAGGGTTTTATCTTATGACTCAGCCCATTTGAGTGAAAATATAGCCAATTATTCTTGATAGAAAGAACTTCGTACTATTTTTTGTTTTAGGGATTGATTTGGTTCACTATGGAAATTTAATGAGGAACACTAACAGAGGAAATACAAAACTAAAACTGTGCAGCTTTTTAACTTGTTCATGGTGGTATCTGTTAAATATATTGTCTTTGGAGATTAACTTTATTTTTCAATTTTAGAAATCCACAGTTTGATAAGATCATTAGGTTTTCCTCCCAATTCCTAGAGCTTTAGTTCAGCTAAAGACAGCATCTTTTGTACACTGAGGTCTTCTGCAGAACTTGGCCAAGTATTCAACTTCCTCAAAGCTGATTATTTCAAAGCTTAATGCATTTTAGGCTGTCCAGTTGCATATAAACTTCACACATTCATAGTACATATTGAACTTCTGTTCTATTCAACTATAGGAGCAGACTCCATCCAAATGGAAAATGTTCTAAATCATCCCATAAAACACAATAATGAGCCATGGTCACTGTGACCGATAATTTAAAAAGAAAATTCTCCTGCTCCAAAACATAGACACTATTTTTAATTACTTGGCAGTAATATTAACTACCCACAGCTGAAGTGTCAGTGCTCATGACAGCTTCATTAGGGCATTCAATAAAAAATGAGCAATGACAAAGCCCAATTCGCTTTGCCTCCTGCTCAAAGAAAAAAAAAAATCTGGATAGTTTTAAATTCAGAACTGAAATTCAAAGGAATTGCACAAGAAATCCACAGCTTTGGATGCATTGCATCTCCCCAAAAAATGGGCCATTTGTTAAAGCTTGCATATCACATAACAAATAAATAATCCACTCTTTAACACAGGCCACAAGGGCTAGTTTATCTTCAAAGCATTAAAAAAATAATAATTATAATTGAATTGAAATGAATCATAAAGAGCTCTGCTGAACAGAATACAATTACCCACATAGTTAAAATCAATTTGTGCTTATGAGAGATCTGTATTTTTCCTCTGCTTTTCATTCTGCTTTCCGTTACATTCAGCTTCAGCTACAGTCCTACTTTCACTGATGCTCCTTGTCTTTCCTCAACCCTAATGTTGCTCCCTGTTGCACACTTTTCCCACACTTGTTGAATTCTGCCATTTGCCGAGGCGATCGGCTCCGGGGCAGACGCGTTCTGCAGCGGAGCGGGGGATCGGGCCAGGCAGGGCTAATTTTTCCGGCATCGAGCCTACTCGAGGGAGCCGCCAGAACCCGGCAGCCCTCGTGAGGGAGGCTGACCAGGCGTAGGCGGAGCCAGCAGCGCCCCCTCCCACAGCCGCTCAAAAGCTGCCCCTAGGGAGCGCGAGCGACCAGGACGGGCAAACAGGGCGGGGCGCGTCAGAAGGGCGTGGTGAGGCAGTTAGCGCGGCAGTTAGCGCGGCAGTTCGAGCGGCAGTTCGAGCAGGAAGGGCGGAGCGCTCTCCCCCGCCCATACGTAACACCTCCTCAACGACAGCCGTTAGCGAGGCGATAATGGTCTCCACCAGGCACGGTGGGCTCTCCAGGAAGTCGGTACCCACCCAGACCGACTACCCGTTAAAAAGTGCAGCGGTTCAGGTCACCGGATGCAGGGAGTGTCTGAGCCTGTTGCTGCCATCGGCGGGAGGCGGAGAAACTGTGTGTGTGAGGTGTGAGCAGGTGGACGACCTGGTCCGCGTGGTGGCGGAGCTCAAGGAGGAGGTGGAGAGGTTGAGGAATATCAGGGAGTGTGAGCGGGAGATCGACTGGTGGAGCGACTCCCTGCAGGGCCTCAAGGAGAGGTACTGGGGTGAGACACCCCAAATGGGACCCCCTGCCCTGTTGCCGTCAGGCAGAGGGAGGGGATCTGGGAGTTGAGGAGGAATGGAAAAAGGTCCCTGCTCAACATCGCAGGCGATGCCCTCCCCTTCTGGCCCCACCTTCCCAGGTGCCCTTACGCAACAGGTTTGAGGCCCTGGAGATTGAGAGACCGGTGGGTGAGGAAGAGGTAGCAAGTGTACCCAGGAGGATGCCTAGGGCGAGGAGGTCGACTCCACGCCTCAGGACTGCCTCCACCAAGAAAGACAGAAGGGTGATTGTTGTGGGAGACTCTCTCCTCAGGGGAACAGAGGGCCCTATTTGTCGGCCTGACCCTACCCGTAGGGAAGTCTGCTGCCTCCCTGGGGCCAGGGTCAGGGACGTTGCCAGGAAGCTTCCCAACCTGGTTCGCCCCTCTGACTATTATCCTCTTTTGATAGTCCAGGCAGGTAGTGATGACATTGAAGAGAGAAGCCTGAGGGCTATTAAACGAGACTTTAGGGGACTGGGACGGTTAGTGGATGGAGCGGGAGTGCAGGTGGTGGTTACGTCCATCCCTACAGTGGCAGGGAGAGGTACAGAGAGGACACGAAAAGCCCACCTGTTAAACACGTGGCTCAGGGGCTGGTGCCAACACAGAAATCTTGGGTTTTTTGACCATGGGGCACTTTACTCGACACCCGGCCTGATGGCTGCAGACGGGTCCCTATCTTTTAGGGGAAAACGGATCCTGGGCCAGGAGCTGGCAGGGCTCATTGAGAGGGCTTTAAACTAGGTAAGAAGGGGGATGGGGCTGAAGCAAGGTTTGTTGGAGCTGTGCCAGGGGGAACAATAGCAAGGCCAGGGGATAAGTCAGTGGCCCAGCTGAAGTGCATCTACACCAATGCACGCAGCATGGGTAACAAACAGGAGGAGCTGGAAGCCATCGTGCAGCAGGCAGGCTACGACTTGGTTGCCATCACGGAGACGTGGTGGGACCACTCTCATGACTGGAGTGCTGCAATGACTGGCTATAAACTCTTCAGAAGGGACAGGCAGCACAGAATGGGTGGTGGAGTGGCTCTCTATATTAGAGAGTCTTTTGATGTTGTAGAACTCGAGGCTGGGCATGACAAAGTCGAGTCCCTTTGGGTTAGGATCGGCGGGGCCAACAAGGCTAGCGTCCTGGTTGGGGTCTGTTACAGACCGCCAAACCAGGACGAGGAGACGGATGAGGAGTTCTACAGGCAGCTGACAGAAGTTGCAAAATCGTCAGCGCTGGTTCTCATGGGGGACTTCAACTTCCCTGACATATCCTGGAAGCACAACACAGCCCAGAGAAAGCAGTCTAGGAGGTTTCTGGAGAGCATGGAAGATAGCTTCCTGACACAGCTGGTTAGTGAGCCTACCAGGGGTGGCGCCCCGCTAGACCTTCTCTTCACAAACAGAGAAGGACTGGTGGAGGATGTGATTGTCGGGAGCTGTCTTGGGCAGAGTGACCATGAAACGGTGGAGTTCTCTATTCTTGGCAAGGCCAGGAAGGGGACCAGTAAAACCACTGTATTGGACTTTCGGAGGGCTGACTTTGTGCTGCTGAGGACACTGGTTGGTAGAGTCCCTTGGGAGGCGGTTCTGAAGGGCAGAGGAGTCCAGGAAGGCTGGGCGCTCTTCAAGAGGGAAATCTTAATGGCGCAGGAATGGTCTGTCCCCATGTGCCCAAAGACGAGCTGGCGGGGAAAAAGGCCAGCCTGGCTGAACAGAGAATTGTGGCTTGATCTTAGCAGAAAAAAGAGGGTTTATAATCTTTGGAAAAGTGGGCAGGCCACTAGGGAGGACTATAAGGATATTGCGAGGCTGTGCAGGGACAAAATTAGAAAAGCCAAAGCTCATCTGGAGCTCAATCTGGCTACTGCCGTTAAAGATAACAAAAAATGTTTTTATAAATACATCAACACAAAAAGGAGGACTAAGGAGAATCTCCATCCTTTACTGGATGCGGGGGGAAACTTAGTTACAAGAGATGAGGAAAAGGTGGAGGTGCTTAATGCCTTCTTCGCCTCAGTCTTTAGCGGCAATTCCGATTGTTCTCTGGATACCCAGTACCCTGAACTGGTGGAAGGGGATGGGGAGAGAGATGTGGCCCTCACTATCCATGAAGAAATGGTTGGTGACCTGGTACGGCACTTGGATGTGCACAAGTCGATGGGGCCGGATGGGATCCACCCAAGGGTACTGAGAGAACTGGCAGAGGTGCTGGCCAAGCCGCTTACCATCATTCATCAACAGTCCTGGCTATCGGGGGAGGTCCCAGCTGACTGGCGGCTAGCGAATGTGACGCCCATCTACAAGAAGGGCCGGAGGACTGACCCGGGAAACTACAGGCCTGTCAGTTTGACCTCAGTGCCAGGGAAGATCATGGAGCAGATTATCTCGAGAGTCATCACGCAGCACTTGCAGGGCAAGCAGGCGATCAGGCCCAGTCAGCATGGGTTTATGAAGGGCAGGTCCTGCTTGACAAACCTGATCTCCTTCTATGACCAAGTGTCGCGCTGGAAGGATGAGGGAAAGGCTGTGGATGTGGTCTACCTTGACTTCAGCAAGGCTTCTGACACCGTTTCCCACAGCATTCTCCTCAAGAAACTGGCTGCTCTTGGCTTGGACTGGCGCACGCTTCGTTGGGTTAGAAACTGGCTGGATAGCCGGGCCCAAAGAGTCGTGGTAAATGGAGTCAAATCCAGTTGGAGGCCGGTCACTAGTGGCGTTCCCCAGGGCTCGGTGCTGGGGCCGGTCCTCTTCAATATCCTCATTGATGATCTGGATGAGGGCATTGAGTGCACCCTCAGTAAGTTTGCAGATGACACCAAGTTAGGTACATGTGTTGATCTGCTCGAGGGTAGGAAGGCTCTGCAGGAGGATCTGGAGAGGCTGGACCGATGGGCTGAGGTCAACTGCATGAAGTTTAACAAGGCCAAGTGCCGGGTCCTGCACCTGGGGCGCAATAACCCCAAGCAGAGCTACAGGCTGGGAGATGAGTGGTTGGAGAGCTGCCAGGCAGAGAAGGACCTGGAAGTGATGGTTGATAGTCGGCTGAATATGAGCCAGCAGTGTGCTCAGGTGGCCAAGAAGGCCAACAGCATCCTGGCCTGTATAAGAAACAGTGTGGCCAGCAGGGCTAGGGAGGTGATCGTCCCCCTGTACTCGGCTCTGGTGAGGCCGCACCTCGAGTACTGTGTTCAGTTTTGGGCCCCTCGCTACAAGAAGGACATGGAGGTGCTTGAGCGAGTCCAGAGAAGGGCTACGAAGCTGGTGAGGGGCCTGGAGAACAAGTCTTATGAGGAGCGGCTGAGGGAGCTGGGCTCGATCAGCCTGGAGAAAAGGAGACTCAGGGGTGACCTTATCGCTCTCTACTGGTACCTCAAGGGAGGCTGTAGCGAGGTGGGGGTTGGTCTGTTCTCCCACATGCCTGGTGACAGGACGAGGGGGAATGGGCTTAAGTTGTGCCAGGGGAGTTTTAGGTTGGATGTTAGGAAGAACTTCTTTACCGAAAGGGTTGTTAGACATTGGAACGGGCTGCCCAGGGAAGTGGTGGAGTCACCATCCCTGGAGATCTTTAAAAGACGTTTAGATGTAGAGAGCTTAGGGATAGGGTTTAGTGGGGACTGTTAGTGTTAGGTCAGAGGTTGGACTTGATGATCTTGAGGTCTCTTCCAACCTAGAAATTCTGTGATTCTGTAATTCTGTGACCAGAATATAATTACCCACATAGTTAAAATCAATGTGTGCTTATGAGAGATCTGTATTTTTCCTCTGCTTTTCATTCGTTCCGTTATATAACGTTCCGTTACATTCAGCTTCAGCTACAGTCCTACTTTCACTGATGCTCCTTGTCTTTCCTCAACCCTAATGTTGCTCCCTGTTGCACACTTTTCCCACACTTGTTGAATTCTGCATGTGATTCCATCTTTATCTTTTACCTGGCTAAAAATGAGAAGTATACTGAACAACTATTATTATTTTTATTATTATTATTTTGTATCTTCAATTCCTGTTCTAGACTGAGGCTTTTTTTAGGGGAATGTAGAATAATGGCATGATCCTTCAGCTTCTTATTTAAATCTTCTAGGCTGCTCTCTACTCCAAGATACAAGAGTGGGGCAGTTTACAAGTACTTAAGACTTTCTTTTAGACCAACGTAGAATTTACTAGTGGGAATTAATTTCCTTCCTGCTCACAAGATAGCTCTGACCATGAACAAACTTTTGTGTCACCTGAGGAAAAAAAAGAAAGCAAGAACTACTGTTTCCCAAGAATCTCCTGAAGTGCAATTGAGACCAAAATTTTCCACCAAACACTTGTACATCAGGTGAGATGGATGATATCTGGCAGCACAATTCTGATTACATATTAACTAAAACAGTGACATTTTAATTTAATTTTACTTTTTCAACCCAAATGACTTACATTTGGGAAATATTTGATACCTTTTTTGGATTCAGCTGAACATGGATATCCTTTCACCATGTTCACATGTGCATACCTACCACTCATATAGACCAAGAACACTTCTAAAACTATTTCACTAGCTCACTTACTAAATTTTCTGGAAAACATGAGAAAATAAGACAGAACAAAATGATGGAACTGAAAAGCTATGTATTGAATGAATCTACTTTACTAGGTGTTCTTGCCTCTTTTTTTCCCTCCAAAAACTGAAAGAGATACATGATGCATCAGCACTGCTGCAAACTCTTTCTGACAATTTAGCATCACTTATAGCTAGAAATATTCTTTCCTGCCTGAGATTTTGAGCAGGATTCATACAGTCAAACAGGATGCAGGAGAGAAAAAAGACAATTTTCACCACTGAATTTGTTATACTCTTTTTTTGATCATGGTTATCACTGAGTAAACTCTCATTACTGGAGATACACCTAGAATTATAACCCTCAGATCCACATAGACAGCAATAAACAACCATTGGATTTATACATTTTTCCCAATACTGACCAATCAGAATGAATATGTCTGTTTATTTATTTATTGGAGTAATTATCTGCTATATGGTTTATTTTCTAAGCCATACTATTAAAAAAATATTTCTGTGAATGCATGCTGTGGTAAAACACATTTCTGAATTGACCTAGATTGGAGAGGTTTGTGTATTGTGGCAGATCTTTTACAAAATGTGATGAAATCCTGCTCAGAAAAATGTGTTTATTAGCAAGGGCATTATGGTGCCCAATAATACTGTCAGAAGTCCCTGTCTAGATTTAAGGCACACTACTCTTTTATCATTCTTTTCACCCACACTAAAAAGGACACTGCTAAGCAAATGTCCTACAATAAATACTGGTGTATATGAAAGGGTATCTTTATTTGTAAAAATAATTTTAAGGAGAAAGGCATATTTATTCATGAACAGGGAAAAGAGCAGGAGACAGTTTCCCTCAGTTTCATTTGGGCAACTTTGAAGGGTACTCTATCTAGGTAAGGTAAACACTGTCAGAATCAGGCTACAAATTACATGTTATTTAGTCTACCTACATCTTGTGAAATCATGTATACATATAAAGGAAAATTATAGATCATTTTAAACAAGAAATTGGTGCTTGACTTTGTAAACTGAAATGGCTTGAAGTCAAAAGAACTGTTCTGATTCATGCTCCTGTCTCAGTCCTTATTTTTGTCACCAGTAAATTCACAGGGATTCTGTATTTACTTAAGAATATTTTACAAACCTATAAAAAAAAAAAAAGAGAAAAAATAATGTAATGTATTTTATGTAACTTGAAAGATGTTTGTGAAATATCAATTTTTGAAGGTAATGTCCTTATTTTTACTTACACAAGGCCATATTTTTTGGTCCTTTTAAAGTGATTGTTAAGGTTGTTGTTGTTCTGTCAAACAAGGCTTTGATTTTAAACCTTGACCAATATATTTATAATTTAATGAATTCTGCCCAGAAGATAGGGCCATGCTGACCTTTTCAAAGAAATTATATGACAAAGGAGAAACCAATTCTGACAGCTTCCTGCTATTAGAAAATTTCATGTTCCAAAAACTTGTGATCAAGTTGAACCTCTGATGCACCAGCAGAGTTAAATGAGAGCATATGTGTTAAAATGACTCATCAGAAGGGACTAATGTAAAAAACATTGCAGAAGAGTTTCTCTCTCTGCATGATTCATAAATGTAAAAAAATAAAAATAAAAAAAAATAAAATAAAAATAAAAATAAATAGAAAGCTCTGCCCTTGGAAAGTAAGAGGCCAGAAGGAAGACAGGAAACTGTCACACTTTAATAAATAACAGGTTCTTTCTGAAGATTTTATTAAGTTACTAAGCCTAATTTTATTTGCACCCTCAGTTTTATGCTGTTGCAATCATGGTTTTTAAGACTTGCTAGAACATTTTAAAAATAATAGACCTATAATGTTTTTCAACTTTGTCTATTTTTCCAAATTTGCCTATTGGAATCTGTGTGCTAAAGACAAAGATGCTACAAGTAAGTTACAACCCATCTAAATCTGTGTAATTAAAGCCAGCAGGTTTTTCATACAATTTTTAGTTAAACCACTAGATTCTTGTAAGTCCACAGTTCTGAAGAAGTAAGGGAGGTACCAGTAAGAGGTACCAGAATTTATCACTAGCTGCAAAGATGTCTCAACCAGTACATCTGCTGAGTAATCTCTTGGCCTGCATGTGTAAAAATACAATGCTTACGTATCTTATTCAATTTAATTCCACAAAGGGTTATTTCTGGGGTTATTCTGTTCTGCAAGAATGAGATTTGAGTTGTGCCTGGCACTTGCAGAGGTCTCAACTCCTGTGTTAAAAACTTCTCTGTTGCTCAGCATTTACACTGCCATTGCTGTCAGAAAACATGGTCAGAGAAGGAAGATCAGCTTTGAGGTAGGAAAACCAAATGTCATTGAAGTTCTGGATGTTAAAAGGAAGACCTATGTATCTACTTAGGGGAAAACAGCACTTCCCTCTTCATAGCAACATTTATTCAGTCTGGTTTGAATTCAACATCAGCCAGTGCTGCTTTTTCAGGTTCAATCTTCAAATTTATCCATGGTTACATGTTGGCAAACAAACCATGCAAAACTTGATAATATTCCCAAACTAATTTTCTTTACTGGAGTTCAAGAGTTGAGCCCTTAAAGTAAGGTTAGTGTGGTCTGTAATAATCTTGTGAGAAATCTACAGCCACTACAGCATATTTATATCACCTCTGCAAACAGCCCAAAGTATGTGTTATCAATTTCACAAGGTCCTCCCTTAGAGTGAGTTGAAATAGTCTTACAATTTCTGTAAAGATTAAAAGAAAGTCACACATGAAACAACTGAATATTGTCTTTTTTCCACCCCTTAGTCTGAGGACTAAGGATAATCAAAGCTCCATTTACAGAACTACAAATCATAGTATGAGTTCTTACCATCACCTGCCCACCTGTGAAATGTGTAAAGCATTTTGAGATCCTGAAATGAAATTGGCCACAATATGCCATAAAAATAACTGACACAGAAAGCTGTGAAAAGCAGAAAAATAAATGGGTTAAGTAAATGAACTTAAAGTAAATCTATTTTATAGCCATGAGGCTATTACATAATCTGTTTTAGATTGTAACCATTTGCTCTCTAAGTTTCTTAACCAGAGATTGGGAGAGCTTGGAAAATGTAATTGGGGAAGTTTACTCTGTATCTTTCTCTGACTTCATGTAATTGTTAGACTAGATAACTGGCTGAAAGAGCCAATACTGTATTACTGAGCTTATGTACTCAAGGAGGAAGTATATGGTATTTTATTTCTGTTGCACTGTATTCTTTTAAACTTACAGTCAGAGTTTTATAAATATCCATATATAGAATTACCTGTGTATACCCCGATTTGACATACATTACAGATAACATCGCAGAGTGTGGTGTTCTATGTTGTAGTAAGAAGCCATGTAATGTAACACATTTAAGATTTCAGAGTTTTAAAATACTACATAGAAATTATGTACTGAATGAAATTGGTAATGGCAAGGTATCTGTGATAGCAGAGAAGAAAAGAACTCTAATGTATGATATGCATTGCAGTTTTTCACCATAAACCCCTGGAGAAATGATTAAAAAAATAAAGCAGTACACAGAACTTTCTGTCTCTGTTCTGCTGGTTTCATTTATCAAGAAACAAGTTTAGCTCCATGACAAGACTACAATAAGGGAACTATAAAGTTAAATGTGACCAAATGTTATGTTTTAGCTATCAAAACTTATTACTATCAGAACCACTGGCAACATCACAGGCTTGCAAGAAAGAATCAAAAACTGTGTTTTTTTAAACTGTTCTTTTTAAAACAGTTAACACACAGTATGGATAGATTTTTTTTTTCCTTACCTTGTGCCTCCAAAACAAGCCAGGGAAAACAATAAAGCTTGAAAAAAAATTAAAGGTTAAATCTTTATTGTAAATGAAAATCTCCTGGGGAGAATTACACGTACATGACTAAATCACTGGTGAAGATTTTGTGTAAATTCTGCTGATATGCTAAGCTTCCTGGCCACATCAACAGAAGACCATTGCTGGAACCAGTTTCAGAAATATTGCTAGGATGGGCAACTAAAACTGATCTGTGGAAATAAGAGATTTGAAGCACTTGTTTTAGCATTATCCACAAAATTAACTTATATATTATTTATCATTTCTTCCAGATCTGGAAGTATAAAAACAGAAGATAAAAATCCTAGTCCACAGGCAGGGGGATGAAGGGGCATGTCTGACTGCTCTACACTACCAGTAGCCTCCTGGGTTAATGCTAGACTTGGCAGGGAGAAAGCAGCAAAACAGTTTGGTGGTCATATCATTGTTCAGCAACCCTTGCAGCAAACTACCCCCAACACTGCACCTGGACTTGATTTCATCAGAAATTCTTTGCCTAACTCCAAAAGGCATCCCAGAAGCAAACTAATTTCTACACAATGTAGATAGCCAGGAGAATCAGGAGAGGAGTAAGAGCTGAGAAGAACTGATAAGGAACTAAAATATGCAGATTAGTTGTACTGATAAAAACATTTCTGTTAGTCTTTAATTCCCATGACTGGCCTCGCCTGCACATCCCCACACCCTCTGCTCAGGAGTCCTATTATTAATGCTCAGGCCTGAACTTTGTTGTACCTGGCTCCTGGATGGGTCTTGGGCTTCTGCTACAATCATGTCTCATGATGGGACTTCCTGGATGGACCTGGCTCATCACCACCCCTAGGCAGCCTCTCCATGCTGACAGCTGTGTAGGGATTTGCCTTTGGAGGGTGAACCCTACTTGCAGATCATACCAACCCCAGGCTCCCTGATCAGCTCTCCAATCCCCCTTACCCCTCTGGGACTCCTCATGGGAGGTGCAGTTCCCTCTCCACAACTGGCTTCAGGGTCCTCAGCCTAGCTTCATGGCCCTGACCAGCACACCCTGATGGGTGGGGAGGCAATAGAGAGCACCAGGAGATATTAATAGCCTGCCCTGGGACCCCACCTTGTGCCTTGGTGCCACATGTCACTTCAGCCTGGAGTTTGCAGCCTTGCCTGCAGGTGTGCCTGTGCCCAGCCTAATCTTCACCTGGGCTCCTGGACCTGCACCATAGTCCTGCCACTTGCTGCTCCCAAGCAGCCTCCCTGGATGAACTCATCCCCTGCCCAGCACTGCCCCATGGGAGCTGCTGCTGCCACTGCCCTGCCAAAGTACTGGGGCAGCAGCCTGTCTGCCATGCCCTGGGCATCCCAGTTCTCCTGGTTCCCTGGCTATGGGGGCCAGGTGTCTTCCTTAGGCCCATGGCTCAAGGATCTGAACTTAGGAGAACACGCAGTTTGAAATATCAAACCTGGTTGCAAGAAAAGCTGGTGTTGACCCACTTGTTCCATTGGGTCCTCTGAAATGTGAGCTCAGCCCAAAGCCAGGGTGAGGCACTATGGCAGGGTTTAGTGAGGAAAAGGTGAGCTGTAGAACTTTCTGCTGCTAGTTCTGTGGACGCCAACCCTGACTTCCATGACATTCAATAAAGCACCTCTTAAGCAGTTCCTATAAAGTCTGTAATGTTTAGGGAAGGAAAAATCCCTGCAGTGCTAATTTAGCAGGACTATTTGCACAGTACATGCCACAGGGATGAGACCTATGAAATATGGTGTGCCCTCTGCTGTCCAGTGAGTAAGACCGCTCTCATGAGATCTCATTCATTACTTCTCTGCTGACCTACTAGTGAAGTATTTCCATTGACTTTGAAAGGACTAGTTTAAAATATATATATATTGCAGAGAAAGTATTGTTCTGAGAACATCATTTCCGAGTGTTTGGGACACCAGGAAACAAGGAGACAGAGTGACACTTGCTATTTAGCCATTGCTAGAAAGCAGAAGAGGAAGAGACAAAAACACGTACAAAAATAATGCTATGGAAAAATAAAAAATAAAAAATAAACCTTTCCTGAAAGAATATCACTTCCCAAAGCTTAACTATGAACCAGACAATTTGCTGAAGTGGCTCTGTGCTTGACCTATCTGGAGCCAGCCTTCTCCTCAGACGTCACAGTCTGTCCAGGGGCAGCACAGGTGACAAGCAGAAGCTGGTAGCTGACAACAGAGCAGCATAACAACCCCTGATACTGTAAATTGCCTCTGCAGAACTAATCCAGGCTGGCACAGATAGGCACAATTAATGTGAAGTGACACAACTGTGATCTGATAATGAGGTAACAGAATAGAACTGTCAAGAGTGCTTCCCTGGGCAATGATAAATGATGTCATCTATATTTCAGGATGTTTCAGGTAGAAAGAAAGCTTTAACCACACAGACGATGGGATAAGAATGAAAGGTATTATATCCAAGAATAACAAAAAAAGAATAGCAAAATAGATTATAGTTATATTGCAAATTACCCATCTATTTGGGCTTACGTTCTTGCTGGATACCACTGCATTGTGCATACTGAAAATAACCATGGTCTTTTCCTTGAGTGGATCCTGGTTGAGCCCAGAGGCATTGCTAGGTACCTGGGTATACATCCATTCCAACTATTACTTTGATCCCAACATGGTTGATTCACAGTGTGGTTACAAGATGGCTAGGAACTACAAGACTTGCACAGTACTTCAATAGTGTTCAGGGAATTCCCGGTTTATTGGTCTTCTGAGTCTCTAGTATACACTTTCCTATCTGCCCTCTCTTACTCAGGCAAGGGTGGCAACTTATGTAGCCATTTGGTAGCTTAACCAACAGATTGTTCCAGACTAACAACAAAGCCTCTAGACCTCCAGCTTGTCCCTGCAGTGCCAAGCCAAGGATGTTTCTGGTGTGCAGCTGGTTGGGCAGCCAAATGCCAGAATTGCTGGTGACAGTAAAAGGTATATTTTAGGCCCCACTAATGAAAAGTAAATTACTGGTCTATAAGGGCTTGTGCCCTGATGAAGAGGTGCAGTTGCCCCCTGATGAGAGGCTCCAAGCCAATGTTGACTAGACCAAGCACCAGTGATGGTGTGCACCTATGTATAGGCAGACATAGGTTCACACACCTCTTGCAATTCTTCTTGATCCTCATTAAGCCATGACAGAAATTTGGGGATTCTATCTTCAGAACTCACATAGTGTCCAAGACATCATCAATTCAGTTGAATATCCCCCCGAAACTATGGGGGACAAACCTTTAACCATTGAGTCATACCACAATTACAAGAAAAAGTAATAAGGAGGAAAGATAATGAACGACATAGCAGCAGCAAGCCTCAGATTTTCTCATTTTCATTATACAGGTTACAAATTTCCAGAATGTTTGGTAGACTGTAAGAAGGCATATTGGCAGCTGTTAGCAGTCAGTAGGTCCAATTATAGTGTTCATACGTTTTTCCTCACGTTTAGAAATTTTGAGTTTGCTTAGGTATTTGCTGTTGTCCAGTTAATTCTAAAGAAATGGGAATACGCCAGGATTTCATTTTTACAAGCTAGCATTTACACAAGCCAATGAAACAATAACACCATAGGGTGTTACACTAACATTTTCTTTGGCAAATACGTCAGTCCTTACCCCAACAAATCATACTATAAATGAGGTAAAATATTCCCCATGCAGATCAGCAGCTCCTTCACACCAGGTTAAAAATGAATACATTGTCCACTTAAAAAACAATGAAACTTGCAAAATAGTACAAAAGCTTTCATGAGGTTTAATTTTCCAAATTAGCTACAAGTGACTTACAAATAAACAATAAATTAAAAGAGCTCCATATGGCTGTATTGGGTTTATGTGGCAAGGTTTTAGTAGAGGGTTAGCTGCAGGGGTGGCCTCTGTGAGAACAGTCCAGCAGCTGCCCCAAGGCCAGTTTCAGCTGGCTCCGAAAGGGACCCACTGCTGGCCAGAGCCGAGCCAATAAGCAATGTTGTTTGTGTGTGAGAGAAGATTTAAAACAAAACAAAACAAAACAAACACACACACACACACACACAAAAAAAAAAAAAAAAAAAAAAAAAAAAA